>NW_010973450.1:3308705-3493658 GCF_000737465.1 Haliaeetus leucocephalus | reverse complement strand
CGCGGGCCGGTCTTCAGTGAGGGACTGCTCCAGCGCGGGCTTTACCACAGAGCCGCCGCCATCTTGGGGGGCCTCCGCTCCCCTCCGTGGGCTGAGGGGGGACAGCCTGGGGGGCCGCGGGGGCATCCCCTCCTTCCTCACTGACCTGGGTCCCTGCAGAGGAATGGGTTCCTCTCCCACTCCCGTCCCCTCCTCGCTGGGGGTTCCCCTTCTTCGGTCTGTTCTCCCGCAGGTGTGACCGCCGTCCCTGGGCCAGCGGCCGGTCCGACCTGGAGCCGGGGCAGCTTCGAGCAGCTTCTGACAGGAGCCGGCCCTGCGCACCCTTCCCGGCTGCCAAAAAAACCCCACACCACACAAACCCATAACAGCTACTTAATACTCATCCATAATTCTGGCAGGAGGGGGATAATATAGGACAAATAAGGCTGTAGGAAAGTCCTGCAAAATTTCTCTCTGTGAGAAGAATCAATTTTCCCTACTCAGAAAATGTTTATTACACGAGAAGGCTGACAACCAGTATTTGCTAAGCAGAAAGAGCTCCCGTGCTGGTTTAGCAGGCAGGTTGATGTGTCTTCCATGAAAATATTGCAAATAACCCACAAATTCAACAACTGTACATTTCCAAAAGGAGACAATCTTCTATCTGTTAATATGTTCCCAAAGCCGAACTGTAGAGTCAGGAGCAATTTAAGGAAAGGCCATATATTTTCTTGAGCGTGGCCAAAAATTGTAATTAACCGTGGAAGTATTATACGGTTTTATATACTGCCAGTTTTTATGATAGCTATATACTAAGGCTATATACTTACTCACTTTTTTTAATTATTATTACACAGTTTAAATGATGAAGAAAGGAACAGCCGCTTAATGTCCATCAGCTTTTTTCTGTGTCCTGGTACAGTATGATTGCACCTGGGAAATTTTTATACCTACAAGTCTGGTTTTATTTCAAAGCACAATGCATATGAGATTGCTTATAGTTTAGCATAAATCTGTGGAAACACAACTACATATTGTCTGTAATTTTGTTTTCACTTGGCTAAAACGCTCTAGTAGATGAGCACTCAGACTTTCATGAATAAGTTCTGAGCGTTCGGATTTTTCTCCTAGCGTGACCACACACGTGAAAAAAGATATTACAGTTTCTGTTTCAATATGAGCATTTATTAAAAGGAAGGAATAAAAAGAACTAAAGAGAAGAAAAAATCATCATTTATCAAATAAAACCGTCATATTCGCATACTTACTAAAATGTATGTGTTAAATGATTTATAGTCAAAGATGTGTTTACGTTTTAGTGTGAAAAAAAAAGGAAACTAAGTATCTTGAAATATGAATAATGTTATGGCATGACTTGGCATTCCCTCTGAAGGACTTACAACTGGAGAATTTCATTTCTTGGCATTGTACATTTATGCCTTTACTCCTGCATATCTAAATACAAATGTCTTCCAGACAACCCTTATAAAAAATAATAAGAAGGTGCCAGCTGGCACTTTCTGTGAAAGCACGAGCTCTGCTTTGATGTCTTATAGGATAAAACCATACATAGAACTGCAAACAACATGATTAATCATCATTATGTTTGCTATCCTTTCAGTAGGCTGGAAAGGAAAAAGCACTTTTGACACCCAGTTGATTTCAGTTATTTCTGTAGGAACTGGAGGCACCTCGGTAGTTTATGGCCTCTCAGTGGTTCCTGTTCTAAACCCAACTCTCCAAGGGCTGTTAGAACCCACCAGCTACAACCTGGCTGCTCGCCTAAATAGTCAGCTGCATCCCCCCTCGGCTGCCTCCGAGAAGAGAGCGAGAGGCTCAGGTTTGCCTTTGGCTATGGGGCATTTCTTCTATGGACACGGTAATGAGCATTGCTTGAGAGGTGGGATATTGAAAAGCTTGGAGTATAAGCCTTTCTTTTTATCATTCTTCTTTTTGCCATGCAGAGCAATGGGAAAAGAGAGAAGCCAAAGGGGAGTGTTTCCAAAGTCTCCTGCACAAGTTTCAGGTTGAAGCCTTTGCCACGTGGAAGGGACCTGGGCCCTGCTCCTGCTCATCAACAGGAGTGATGTCCCCTGTCAGGGGCACAGCTCTGCAGGACCTCGTAAATGGGATCATCAGATAATACCATTAATCAAAGCAACAGAAATAAAGTGGAGTATCGGTGGGTGGGTTTGAAATTTAAACCAAGGTACAAGGGAAAATATGATGGAGATGTTATACTGTAGTGCTTGGAATTTTATTTTGACTGTATTTTATTGTAATTATAGCTAAACACAGTACTATGTCGCTTCTATTATGCAAATGGAAAAACAGGCAAAAGAAAGGAAGACTGCACTTTGTGTTCCTCAGAAAGAAAACACAAAGAAACAGAGCAACCCTATGAAACCGCTCTTTCCAGAGACCATGCACAGCAAAAGTAGTTTAATCAGCTAATGTCTGACTTCTAATTGACAGCCAGCAATGCAGTCCCTCAAACGTACCGTTTAAGCTGAGTTAGCAAAGGAGCGCTGGTGATTTTCTGTGGGAAGATGTGCATTGCAAACTGATTTGGCATTTGCTCATTCCATGTTATTTCTCAGTCAAAACAATCTGAGCCAGGCTGTTTCATCACCCTTGTGAGCAGAGATACAGAAGCTTGTTGTCAGTGCCTTTGTTTTTTTTTAGAGGCATGTGATAGCTGAGAAGTATTAAACAGTGGCACATCTATATCTAGAGGGTATCTCTGTGTCACCCTTGTATATTCAAAACAGGTTTTATTTATTGCTGTTGCGTCTTGACTTTAAACTCTCTGGAGTTACCTTCACTTTTTCATCTTAAATACAGAGTGAGTTGAGCTTCTGAGTAGCTGAACACGTCTTCACCTCTGCCTGAATCAAAGGGCAGAACACTGAGCTGAGCTGAGCTGTCAGAGACCGAGAAAATGGGCTGAACCCCCCCCAAGATCCCCAACTCTTTAAAGAATCTACAATTCTTCAAATACTACTTGAGAAGCATTTAAAAGAAATTAGTTTCTTGGTCCATCTTGGGAGCAAGAGCACATTTGGTGGGAGAGACATTGCAGAGCTGTACTTCATCTGGTTTCTGGGTCTGTGCAAGAACGTGCTTAACTTCAAAAGAGAGGAACCTAAATTGTGTAAGATATTTCAGTTAAAAAAAAAAAAGTTATGTATTTTCTGCTGCTGTAAAATGAACTGGAGATGGAAATATGGCTGGTTCCTTATGCATAGCATTATTTGTCTAACTCCTCTCATCATAATTACAGACTACAGTAAGCCATATCTCCCTATTTCCAACATGACAATAAGTGCTGAACTATGTAGTAAATTAAATATCCTAATTGTCACAGTCACCATCAATTTAATATTTATCCCTAAAAATCCTCTAATTGATGCATGTCACGTGGATTTGTCTTCACTGGGACTTGCTCTATGTGCAACCTTAACTAAAGTTTAGGTTATATCTGATGTATAATTAAAGAATCATCGTTAGACAAGCAGTGAGCATTTCTACCCGCGTCACAGCTGGTGGAATACAAATACCAGAGCTGTTCTCTTGCATGGTGGCCCCTGACAGGGTTTATTTACACACAAGAGGACGTCACAAGTAAATAAAGATATAAAATCAGAGATAATCTTATTAAATAAAGTGGACCACAAAAGGTGCAGCACAAAGTTAGCAATAATACTGTTTCACTACCGTTTCTGTTATAAGAGTCCATTGTATTGTTCTTCTTGCATTGGTTTCTTAAACAAATCAATACAGCTTTAAGTAACGGCTAAAACTGCAAATTTTGATCCTACTGAGATAGCTGGAAAACCTTCAGCTGCCCGGTCACTGTAATACAAATGTCTGATAGCCAAGCATCTGGTTAAAGTTTATAGCCCAGATTATGGAAAGGATCAGACTAACGGTCGTAATCTGGTCTTTAAAAACAGACAAACCCATGCCTGAGTCTGTGTGATCATGGGTTTTCATAGAAATGGTGAGATTTCTTCACACAATCTCAGTGATCTGTAGAAGCACTCTCCTAGCATGGGATTCCTGAAGCCACAAATCTCTCATTGTCACCAAAGTACGGAGGATTTCAAATACATAAAATGTTTTGATTTTGCTTTGGGAGGGGAAAAATGAAACAAAAATTATTGCAGTAAAGTATAATAAAGGTGTCCCAAAAGAGAGGCATCAACATAGCTGATGTAGTTTAGGATCAAGCAACAAAGAAATCGAGAGAACCTAAAATCGTTCCATCTTATCAAATGCTATAGCTGATTTAAATTAATTTTAATGTTGTTTCTCTAAAACCTACCAGTATATGCAGTACATCAAAATGCATCAAAAATAAAAATTATCTTCCTGGTCATAAACTAAGACAAATTCCAGTTGTCATCTGCAGCTGAAGTCCAACAGAGCTTCTCTGGAGTTATTAATATCTTGTCACCAGCCAGACCATTGTTCATTAAATATTCATTAACCACGTAGGAGATTTCAGCAGGGAAATATTGTGAACATTATATTAAGCAGACAATACTTCAGTGTTGTCTCTTTTTCAGAAGGTTATTCTGTGATGTTCCTAGGCAGGCAGATTTACTCTGATAAAACGCAGCTACTAAGAAATTGGTGAAAAAGTTAGACAAAAGGTAGTATCCATATTTCAATCTCTGATCAAACAAGCAGTTTTGGTATACAGGAATCTGTGCGCATAAATATGCAACTACATTGTTTTGTGTTAATCCAAAACATCAGACTACAGCATCATATCTCTACAGGTACAAGACACTCAAAGATGGATAATAATCTAGACAAACAAGCAAATTCAAAGATGGATAACAGTATTGGTATTAGATGCAGAGTTTCTACAAGTGGTGTTTGGGATTGTAGCGTCACAGAAACAGATGTGGTAAATTCTTCCTGGGAATTACCTGGGATTTTGATATTTTTGCTGTCCATTACTGTACTGGTATAGAGCAATAGCAATTTAATAGCGCCCAAGCCCAGGTCTGCTGGAAGCACTTCTGAGTCTCCCAGACTCATCTTGGGCATCTGCCCCCCTTTTTTCCCAGCTAGGAGTGCATAAAGATTATCTGAGCTTGAGAAGAGAAACCTGATTTCAGCACTAAGAATAATGGGAAATTTGGACTAAAAAAAAAAAAAAATTGAAAAAAATATTGTGGTTGAATATTGAGCCATAGGTCTCTCATTCAGCTGTGAGGGAACAAAATTATTCAGTTATAAGGGACACAACCTGGTTCTTACTTCATCACTATACAAGCAAGGCTAATGAAAATTTGTCTTACTTCAGTCATTACTTTCCAGAAGGTCAGACTGATAAGAAAATATAATTGCAGAATTGTGAGACTTTCAATAGGAAAATCATAAGCCCATCATATACTGTAATAAAGCATGAACCAATGCCTACATATCAATGGTGTGAGTCCATGGGTGTTTTCACGGGGAAGCTTATTTTGAAGGAATAAGAGCATAAGGGATTTTGACCACTCATTTTAATTATAATCTGTGAGAAGTAAGGGTGCAAGTTAGGGAATCTGAGCCATCTCTTCCAGTGCCTAAAATGATGTTTTTAAATTCTTTCGGAATAAAATCAAACAGAAGTATCCCTCAGGTTTCCACCCTGGAACATGGTCTAATGCTGAATGCTTCAATCTCAAATCAGCATGAAAAATTAAAACACTGATATCTTCTGTGGCCAGGCAGCTTAATGCTAAGCTATAACTGCTTAACCACATGGTTCACGGTGTGCCACAGCCTCCTTTCTCCCCAGGGGACAGGCTACATGGCTCAGGTACTGCAGTCACAGCTTTGCTTTGACCATCCCCCAGCCAAAGCCATCCAGGAGAGACGGGGGCCAGCCCGGAGGGACGGTCCCCAGCCCCCCCAAGGAGCTGTGCCCTGCTGGCAGCTACAGCTGAATGCCCATAGAGAGATGCTGATAGACTGCTTCGGTCTACACTTTATTTTAATTTTTGTCAGAGAAAAATCTTCAGAAAAGTATATTTCATCAGAAATTTATTTTCTGCTGAAAAATCAACAAGCCAGCTCCTAAAGACAGCTTTCAAAAAACGTGGATCATCCAATAACTCTGGACCATTTTTAGATGCAATATCTCGTTGAGTAAACTTAGCCCTTACGTATGACATTTATCGAGATCCTGCACAAAAATCCACCCTTTGGATACAGCATTGGGACCGCAGGCAGCCTTTGCCATCCCCGGGCAAGCAAGATGTTAGCGCAGGGAGACTCCCCTCGTACCCCACTCGTGAGGCTTCAGGCTACGTATGCACTCTTTATTTACAGGGCACAACATTTTAAATGAGTGCTCACATTGCATAAGCTTCCCCTGAGCTTTTGTGGCTTCATTCCTGTAGGGTTTTCTTCTCTGTCAGTTAACACCATGCATTTTCTGGAAGCTGTTAAATAAAGCCAATTTTTTCATCCTACCTTGATGGATTTTGTTCAATAAACTGCCTTGCCTTGAGTAAAAGCACTGGTGGAGTACCCTGCACAGATTTGACTTCACACCCAGTTTGCTATTGCCAGGGAGACAGATATGCCAGGCTGGTGCCTAAATCCTGAGCAACAGCATTAGAAATGGCACAAGCCAGAATGAAAAGTTCCTGGTACAAAATATACTATTTTGGTTTCCTGTCAAATAGTTCATTTCTGTTGTGCATTTTTCTTGCACTTGGTCTTATAATATTTTTATGTGCAGGAATCACCACGGTTGCTTGCCTGTCCTTACAACCAGGATGATATTTTAGCGTTGCATGCATAATGCTCCTCTTCTCCCTTTTTCATCAAAACAATTATAGTAATGTAAAATGTCATGTCAGTAAGAAAAGTTTGCTGGTATTCTCCCGTTTGTGCAAAACTGCTTTCTCATCACTCTGTTTACCTCTGTTAAACCTAAGTTTCGAACTGTAATTGTTCCTTTGGGCTACCCAAAGAGGCAGATGCTGTGAAGTTGGCAGCTCACATCTCCCTCTGTGCCATTCCCACTCTGATCCTGGTGTCTCCAGAGCCCACGGAGGAAAACCCAGACTGTTTTGCAGGTACAGAAAAGGTGACAGCGGAAAGGAGCTGTACTTCTCGGTCCCCCCACAGCACGTGCACCCACACGCACACTTATTCATTTTCCTGGAAAGAACGAGCAGCAGAAAGGAAATTATTGTTTTCTAAATCAGTCAGACTTGGAAGGAAGGATAAACAATTCCAAATCTGTAGTCCCAGGACTTTTTTCCGAGGGAGGAAGGGAAGCCTTTAAAGTCTACAAACAGTAAAGTTATAAAAAAAAATGAATTAACAAGAACATCTGATGATGGAGAGCAATAGATAACCTAAACCAACGACCCACAACCCACTTGCACTCTATTCTATGCACACAAACATGTTTAATATGTGCTGTATGATTGCGACATTTTATTAAAACAGAACAGTTTTGTCCATGTGGTCCTTTAATGAATTTGAAACATTATCGAGGATACCTCTTGTACATGACAAATGGAGAAAGCTGGCTGGCTGAGGGCTTCTGCATTGATATAAATGTATTTTTACACTGTTGTTGGCTCAGTCTCAGGCTTTGCCATCTGTAGCAGAAAATATTTCATGTGAAGTAGGCTCTTGACTGTGGTTAGATAATAAAGGATTATACTGAAAAGGTTTGTCAGCAAATATCTGCAAGGCTGCTCCAACCAGCCTGTGTGGCAATGACTTCAGCAGACCTAGGGAGAGGTGATGGGGACTGCAAGCACCCCTGTTGCACACAATATGGCGTAGCTACCTATGGCAAGAGGTATACCTAAATGCTGATATTTCAGCTAGATGCTTTTTTTTTTTTTTTTTAAATCAAGCATGTAATTGAAAGAACAGTCCTTTATACTTCTGATAATATCAGTTACATCCAGCTATGTATTGGAATAAAAAGATAGCTGCAGTTTGCTCAGCGAGGGCCCTGTTTAGCATTCCCTGCTGCCATAAAAGTCCTATTGTCTCCAGCAGGAGCTTTGCCTGACTAAAACAAAAGAAATTCTGAATAGGGACAGAAATAACCCGGCACCGTACCCAGGCCTTTCATCCCACCCGCCTCGCCCCGAGCCCCGGGAAGCCCTGCAGCCAGCCAGCCTGTGCCCACGGCATCCCGACCGGCATCACCTGCGGCTCCCCGGGGACATCCGTGAGAGCTGACCCAGGGCCTCAGTTTCGGCAGCAACGGGCCCAGTTGGCTGCCTGGTAATCACTATTTTTGTTATTTGGTGGAAGGGACACATACTGATGAGCACGAGGCTGGTGAGGAGGAGAGAATTAAAAGCTAGAGAGGGAAAGTGCTGCAGTTCCTGGGTTTGACTTTCTCTGTGTCAGCTGCTGCAGTGTGTACAAATCCCAAGGAAAAAAAAAAATCAACAGAAATAAGAAGATCATAATCTGAAAACATCTCATAGCTGAGAATAATCTATACAAATGTTGCATTTAATCAAGCAGACAGAGTTCCCTCTCTTTATGGAAATCATCTCCAAAAGGAGGGATGTCGTCATCTCTGCTATTTCAATTCTCCTAAGTAAAAATAAAGTAGTGATTTATCATCCTTATCTGGGTGTCACATAAACAAACATGCATTCTTATTGTTTACTCTTGCTTTCCAAATGGTGATGGGATTTCCTTCTAAAGGTGCAGAACAGAACATGATTCAATTATCTTCCCCACAAATTCAAAGAATCGGTACTCCCAGCGTAATTTTAGTGTATAGTTCTGGTGACTGGGCTAGACGCTGTTTCAACAGGCGTCACAGCTGACGTGATGAAGGTGTCAAGGTCCCCCATCCTGATCTATCATGCAGGGATGCAGCGGGCAGGTGATGGAAGTGGCCTGTCAGAGAGAGACAGATGGGAGCAACTCATGTTCCAAACCCTGCTCCTGCTTCCTGATAAGAAATGGGAAAAAAAAATTAAAAAAAACTTACTGATTTGCCCAGGATTTTTTTTTTTTTAAAGTCACTCTATTTCAAGTAATACCATTTTCATTAAAACCAAATGTTCAGGTTTCAATTCAAAGTCCCAGAAAAGACTATGACTTTTTTTTTTTTTTTTAAAGAGGAAGGAAGAAAAAAAAATCACAAGGCTTGCTGGATAGTCAGCAGCTCCTCAGGTTATTTGGGTTTTATAATGCAATGAATTAGACAGGTAAGAGGCTCTGTCACATACTATTAAGTTCAGTGAAAATGGTATTCTTTCAATTAAAACTGGAGATTAAGCATGTTAAAAAATTAGTCTCTTGCTGTCCCTTCCTGATCTCAAGATTTCAGTAAAAAATTTGGAGCTGAGCAGTTTGTCTCTGTCCCAGGGCACTGATGTGGGAGGCAGATGCCTCCTTCCTGCAAGCCAGTGCAAACACCCCAGCAGAAACCAGAGCCATCCCCCACCTCCTGGATGCCCGAAATCTGGAGCCAGAGCCACCCTGAGCCTCACGCTCCAGTGACCCCCAGCACATGCCCTCCCGGACCCCTTTGCTGCTCCTTCAGGAGCAGCCAAAACCTTCCAGTAAGTAAAATGCAGAAAAGCTCCCCAACGCTGGTGCGTTTCCTATATTACTTTACATACGCTGTGGCACGTGCCAGAGTTTTTGGATGGGAGCTACTGTTTCATCCATCTGGCTCCATAGAAAAGCTTAATTGCACTGTGCGGTTCTGGGTACTGAAAGGCAGCTGGAGCATCCGCCAGCCTCACTGGTGCCTAACCCAGAAAAGTATTTCCAATATCAAAACGACAAGAGTAATAAGGATTGTTTACCTTCACAACAAACCTACAGATGACTGGAAAGCACATCCTGATGGGAAAACAGAGGGGCAGGGATACCCTACCTACCTGGTAGGGATGAACTAATGTTTAAGCTCTAAAAGAAGTGATTGCTCAAGTCCTTCAGCTTTCGGGTAAAAATATTGGGAGATTCCCCTCCATGCTCTGGTTCACCCATTTGGTAGCTGGGATTTTACACTGGTTGTTAGGAGTTACTAGGAAAACTCTGCATATGTTTTTCAAGCTGATTTTCATAGTTTCATGTATGAATTTAATAAGTCCATGCTGTTAAGCATAGTCCTATTTTATCTATATATATATAGTGCAGTGAGGTCTTGTCTCCTTCCTCTGTATGTACATTTAAATCAGCAGAATCGATATATAAAATGACACTGCAGTTTTGAGGCAGAAAAAAATATAAACATTCATTTTGCAGTAAACATGGCATCGACTTTTCATCTAGGGAGTTTGGTTCGTTGCACCAAAAAGCTCCCCCACTTGTAGGTGCTCTGACCAAAAAACTCAGCAAATCAAGGGGGCAAAGCTCAGGACAGATAAGAACTTCAGCCAAAGTGTTCTTTTATGATAAGTCTTGCTGCAATAACGTACAGCAGCACATTTTGTAGATTTAAGGTGCTGTTTGTAAGCCAGTAAAACATCCTTATAGAGAGCATATTCTTTAATGGAGAAAGCTACTTTCTGACAAATATACGAAGACGTATCATTTATTTCAATTCCCTGATTCCATCTCAGCTTAAAAACAGCAGAAAACACTAAATTTTAGTTATGGTAATTACAGTAATACCAGTTTTTTCCACACACAAGAAATTATGTTCTGGGATATAATTGTATCCATGAGGCTGCATCCCCATATTCTATCACTCCTGCTGTTGTAAAAGCTAATGTGGGTCACAGTATGTTTCATATACATTATTATAAGAGCAGGTCTAATAACCTTTTTTTTTTTTTTCTTTTCCCCAGTTCTGTATACTTTATCACTCTAGATAAACGTTAAGGTCTCACAATAAATGTCAAGATAGAATATTAAGCAGAATTAATGAAATTCATGATCAGTGTTCTACCTTAAGAAAAAAATCCCAATTCTTTGCCTATTTTACTTCTCATTCATTTTTTATTTTGTCTTCCCAGAATTATAAAATTGGCTACCAAGAAGATTCGTAGACAATTTTAGAAATGAATTGATAGAACTGGGATTAGAATTTTTGCAGGTGTTCTGATGATTTAATTAAATTTTATATATCTATAATAGATATTACATAATATAATTATATAATCATAAGTTCATGTGGTTTTTTCCTGACAGGAGGAGCTTTTGTAGTCTATAGTATTCTTTTTTCTTTTTTTTTTTTTTTTTAAGACTATGGCAGTCAACTATTAAAACAGATGCTTCAAACACTGTACTGGGCTGACTGCCAGCTGATTTTGCATGATTCTACTGACTTCCGTAGGGCTACACCAACATATACCAGCATTTTGAGAAAAGAACAGTGATTCCACCTGACGAAGCCCCACTCATGGTTTTCTCTAATTAAAGGGTATGTGAGTAGGAAGCTGAAGGTTCAGGTAAGGCCGTTTCTGTCTTTTTGTATTGCACACCTTTCTCCTGCATTACATAGATGACAGAAATGTTGCCTTAAACATGACTGCATGTCTCAAAATAATGCCAGGAGCATTTACCTGGCATACACATAATTGTAATAAAACGTCCAGGATACTTTTGGTACAGATAAAATGATGTGGAGTTGAAGAAGTCAGGAATAATCACAGACACAAGCTCTGTCGCCTTAAACATCATCTTGAGTTTCAAAATTCCTTCAGCAAATTGTAAGAGATTTTTCAGTGATCTTCAGACAAAAACTACTCCAAATGGACTTTTGTTTATTCCTTGAGATGTGTTTGTCAAGAAAATACAGGTTGAACACTGCTGTTAATCATCTCCCCTATGTTTGAGTTGCCGGACCTCCAAGAAGGGAAAGCCAGCAGCTAGCTGTTCGGGGCTGGAGGTTATTGGGGAGATTATTAAACTTTTTCCTGGCTTTTCCCAAAAGATTTAAAAGCAAAGCAAATGCTCCAGGTTTCCCTGGCACACAGAGGTCACATTTAAGCCTAGTTTATGGTTCCATATACAAGCCATGTGAGAGAAAAGTGAAAAGCAAATCTCAGGGTGGTACGAAGCCACGTGAAGCAAAAGGCAAAATCCCCAGGGAACTGAACTCCCCTGTTTTGCTTAGCAGAGAGTATAATTCGTCACATAAATGCTGCAGAAGGCAAAAGGCAGAAGGTAATCCCACTGGCAGACATACCATCCCATTCACAGGTCAAGATTTATGACAGATGCTGGATGCACTAATGGTTATTTCCCTTCTCTGTGGTTCAGCACCGAGCGAGCTTCCCCCAGCTCACCCAGGCACCACTTTGATATCCCCATTTCTCTTTCCCTTTCTTACCTGAAGCTATTCCTTCACTCTTCTCCTCTACCATAACCTTAGCCACAGGGACTCCCTAAACACTGCCTTCCAAAAAAAAAAAAAAAAAGCAAAGTTTTAGCTTTTTTTTTTTTTCTGCCATTTATTCTCAGCAGTGAAAGCTAAATTTTATTTCTGCTATGCTGAGCTGGGAAAGAGGCTTCTAAGAAACCATCCCACAAACCAAAATGCCGTCTTCCTCTACGTTGCACTCCTTTTTTATGCTTCTTCTTTCCAGTCTGACTCCTTACAAAAAAAATCACATGGCTCAGTAACTTCCAACATCTGAATCACTGCCCACAATCCTGGGAGAGCTACTTTCACTGGAGTTTTTCCTGCAGAAGTTACCATGAGCAGGAATACCCAAGGCAGACCCAAACGTAGCCTTCAGGGCTGTCCGTGCTGCTGAGCTCTCCTCCTTCACAGTGTTCCATGGAACCAAAGGGCAGCCCAGAGCTCTGTCCTTGAGAAAAAGAGGGAATGTATAGAAAAAAATCCTTGTTTTCTTATTAACACCTATGTTTTCTTTATCCAACTACCACATATTCTGCTGGTTAAAGTGACCCAACCGTGCACACTTCTTTCTTTCCAATAATTGAAAAAAAAAAATATAGATACCTCACAAAAATATAAACTTAATTGGTTTTTAGCAAGAATGTCTCAAATGCTCTTATAATGAACCTGCAGATGAGGCATAGCCTATCAACCACCCTCCTTTAACCTCCAGATCACCCCAGCAGAGCAGGAGATGCCCGAGAACATCACAGGAGCTTTGCTCTCTTGTTCTCAGGCACCTACAGATGCGGGCAGCGCGTTGCACGCCCCACAACCCTCACCCAAAAACCTCAGCACTTGAAAGACACGGTGGAAGGCAGTGTCTTTATGCATGGTAGCACATAAAGAAAGTTAAAAAAAAGTTTACCTACATCCCTTCAAAATACAAAACCGATGCAAGCCCTGGCACTGTTCTCCTGTAAGATTTGACTGTTTTGGGAAGCAGCCCTGGACCTGTTCCTGTGATTACAGGTCTGGAGGCTTTGCCTCCATGTCACGAGTCTCAAAAACCTCGAAGTTAAAAATGTTTCTCGTAGCCCCCTCAATTTAGTTCAATAGAATAGTTCCTTTTCACTCGTAATTGAGTTGTCAGCTTGCAAAAACTTTTCCACGTTAACATCACTGCATTTGATTAAAGCTACAATATTGCACAGCACTCAGCCACAGACGGGGCAGTGGCTCTGACTGACGGTCGTGCTGACGTGTGCATGTTCCCAGGTTTTTATGTGCTCTGACAGCACTGGCCAGCTGAGGAGGAAAACATGACCAAAGGGGAGGACAAAATTTTCTTCTTCTCCTGCCACTGGTTACATTCACTGAAGCTGCAGACTGAGCTTTTAGCAAGCAGAGCAGCCCACATGCACGAATTTGTGAGGATGCTGCATCTGCGGTAAGTTCCGTATTACGATATAAATCTGTTGTTCTCCCTGAAAGTCATTTAATTGTAAATCTCATTGCTTAACTTTCAATAAGTAACATGTTATTCCTAATATTTTACGGTGGGTGATGTCAAATAGAAACATGACAATGAATCATTCTTCCTTTCTTCAGGCGGTGGCGGTGATTTTAGGGTGATTCTAATTAATAAGAAACATTCATAACTCATTTGTAGTTGCTCATAGTTTACATTTTGTAAGGGGGAAGTCGATGCCGCAAACAAGACTTGAAATCATCACCGGGCAAAGTCAAGGAGATGTTGATAAACCCCGTAGTGCTCTGCCACACTCGCTACCCATGCAGAAAACTTGTTCCTCTTGCCAGCAGCTCCCAGCCTAAAAAATATTAATATTCATCAGAACTGCCATAGTTGTCTACTGAAATTAATCAGTACATCATAATTAGCCAGAGCTTTGCACATTTTAGCACACATTTTAATAATTCACAGAAAGCGACCTGAAGAATTTGAAGCCAAAAAAAGCAAGACACCAAAGGCTGCGTTTAAAGTGTGACATTTTGGCACGTAGAGGCAGACGAGTCCAAAACGTGAATTCCTAAAGGCACTGCCTTTTCACAGGCTCACCGAAGGGCTGAGGCTGGAAGAGAGCCCTGGAGATCCCCTCGCCCATCTCCTACTCATGCAGAGCCACCCAGACCAGGCTGCCCAGGACCATGTCCAGGTGGCTTGTGGATATCTCCACGGGTGGAGACTCCACAGTAGGACTTATCCAGGGACGAAGGTAAAAAAATTGAAAGCCCTCCCCGGGTTTGGTCCTCCAGAGTTCCCTGCTGGTGTCCATCCTCAACCAGGCGGCTATTTATTTCACTGCTTACCTGCCTTTACCTGCATCCAGACCACACACATATCCATGACCTCTGAACGATAGCTCCATTACAGGTAACTATTCAATAACAATTCAATCCAGCTGCAACTGTGCGTTTCCCTCCCTCCCACTTCTGGCTTCTCTCCCCCATGGTCCTCCCACAGAACTGAACGGTGCTGCGAATGTCTCTGAGTCTCGTGCCATCGTGGACCCCACGGCACCCTCTCATCTGCCCCGTGCCATGGATGCTAGCGCCGTTCCCCAAAACCCAGGTACCTTTGGCCAGCTCAGGGAGGCCATACTCATTGTGTGTAAGCACTCCACTTTTATTTAATAACATTCCTTAGTCAAAGTGAATTGTTTTACAACTGCAAAAACATTTCCAACCTATTTGCAGCCACACCTTTTCACAACATCTCCGTTTATCGCCTCCAGACTTCTACCATTCATATGAGACTTGTAAACCTATGGGGAACTTTGCAGCAGACAATTTTTTTTTCCAAATTTCCATGGGCAGTACCCTCTGACCGCCACCCCCGGTGACAACTGACAGCACCCAAACGCCAATTCCCCTGCTGCCCCCCCAGCGCGGGGCC
Source organism: Haliaeetus leucocephalus (assembly GCF_000737465.1). NCBI lineage: Eukaryota > Metazoa > Chordata > Aves > Accipitriformes > Accipitridae > Haliaeetus > Haliaeetus leucocephalus. The sequence continues at coordinate 3,478,458 of NW_010973450.1, read as the reverse complement.
GTCGCTCCTCCACACGATGCCCATTGCCAGCAATGATGAGTTGCAGTTGGCTCCAGCTCTGCTGCGATGGACAGGCTCCACCGCAGAGAAACACCGGTTCGCTGCTCGTAAACCTTCCAGCTGGATCCTTCTAGAAAATGACAGCAAAGAGTCACATTACCGAGGATTTTTTCGCTGTCTGCCCTTTCTCTGCTTGCCCATTATTTACTTCTGCTTTCAAAGTAGAAAACTGGATTCTGCATGCTTTAGCTATAGTTTGTTGCAGAGGATATGGACTTCTCCTGGTGCTGTGCACATGACAAGTGGAGTAAATTAATGGGTAATTCCCATTATTTGGCTCTCAACTGATTCTGGAATGAGAAATAGATGAGTTGATGACTAGAATGATGAACAGAGAGACAGGCTGATGCAATATTTTTTAATAAAGCAGGTTTACAATGAAATTTTCTTTGGCAAATAAATTTTCTCCAAAGGAGACAGAGGACTAGATTTACCTGTACTGGTTAGCACAGATATTAGTTGGGTTTGCCCCATCATTCTCTGCAGACATTATGGGGGAACAGACTGTATAAATGTATCTGTGAACTCCAGAATTTTGATTCTGTCAGAAAGCGCACTGAGCAAAAACTACATTATCTCAGCAACTCTCATGGAGCTATGCTTAGAAATGCTGTCCGAGGATCTTGTCCCGGGAGGCTGAAATTAATACGAACAGGTTCTTGTAAGGAAGTATAAAATCTAACCAGTTGGAGAGTCTAAGCTCTTAACATTTTCATTTCTGGAATGTTATATTTTTAGTTCTTTTCCAGAGAGAAAAACAATATTAACTTGTCATTACTGATAGTAAAATCTCACACCGATAACTTTACATGATATCTCTTAATCTCTTTGCTTGAAAACAAACTCTACATTTGCTTACATGTAAGTGGATTAACGTCTTCAAATATGTCCATCCGTCAGGAGTATTCAGACTTGGGGACTGAATATCTACAACAGCACAAAAGTGAGTTTTAAAAGTATTCTGCAAATCTGGGGGAAGAACTAGGCACTTCTGAAAACTTTCTTCTTTCCCTTTGAGGTACCTATTTTCAAGCCATTCAGGGGTAATCCTGCTTCACCGTTGGGAAGATCAGAGTTGCCTTCTCTCTGACAGAGAATTGCCCCAGGTAGTTTGGGATATGGAAACAGATTAGTTTTGTGGATAAAGTATGCTCAGCCCTTACTTGAGTATGATTGTACGATAATGGCATGTTTTGGCACTTCTGACAGCTGAGGTATTTCATTAAAATAACATTTGAATTCAAGTAACTTCGACCATTAAATTCAGTGTATTATTTACTTCCCAGTTAGAGCTGACACAGATCTCAGCAAGTCGGGTGTTACTGCATCATTTTGCAATTATTTCTCTTGACAGGTTGAAGGTGGCTTCGTGCATGATAAATATTTAGTGACTTTTTTCTCTTTTCATTTGTTTATATCATCATTCTGCTTGATGGGGAGACTGATAACTTACCAAAAGCCAGTCCATCACTCTTTGGACTCAGAGTCACTATGACTTTTCTAGCAGGAGCTCCAACCCTTGGCCAGGCTGCCCAAAACTCCCTGCTTCCCTCATCTCACCCCTGCTTCCTCCAGTGCCACCCATCAGAAACCTGAAGCCAATCTCTACTAGCAGGCATTTTTGCTTAAATGTTTCCCACTTCTCCTCTGTATTAAAAATGAGAAATCTGTGACAGTGATTAAAATACTTTCACCTTTCCTCTACAGTCTTTGCTTGGACTTTGATTTTATTCTTTCCATGGTAGTTTATGCTTCTCGTGAGGATCTGATTGTCTCCTTTGCAGCAAATACATGTGAAGGTTTGTGCAATGCTCACTTGGTGGGTGGACAAGCTCCTGCTCCCTCCAGAAGCCAGCTCAGCATTTTCACATGTAACAAAGTCCATTTCCACCAGTTTTAAGGCATTTTAAGGTTTTCATGACATCCCTAAGATACCACTAAGAGTGAAGTAACTTCAGAGCTCCTTGGTGAGCATGATTCCCCAGGGAACGTGGAACAAGTGCCCTGTGGGACCGTTGTGCAAGGGGGGAGCAGATCACAGCTGATGTCTTTGGGTGCTGATTGTTCCCACATCAGAAGGACAGCTCTCACTACATCATTGGAAGTGATCCTGCCACAGCATTAGCATCCCCAAAATTTCCATCTCCACCCAGAGGCGCACGAGCCACCCCAGCAGGGATAGTACTGGTTGATGTGGGTGCTCGATAATGGAGCTGAAAATCATCTTGGTAGCTTTATCCAGTGACTTATAAAAAAATAACTGGCCCATGCCTGTTTGCAGTACCAGATAGCCAGGTCAGGATGACGGGCACTTTCCTCAGTGTCTCACTGGTCCTGTTTATCCTCTGTCAGATCCACATATCAAAGCTGGCTTCAACTGGCAACTGGATTTCCATGTTAGCCCAGGGCTGATCTGAAAATAGGAAGGTAAGGAAAAAATAGAACAGAACAGTGGGAAAAAATCTAAACTGAGGAAAACATTGAGTACAAACCTAGGAAAGGAAAGCAGCAGAGTACATCAGTTAGCAGGAGCCTTCGTCCCAGTGTGATGCAGCTGGAGCAGTAAGTCCCAACAGTCATCTTAAACGTCACATTCCCAACCAGCTCCATTTCACTAGTGAAACCCAGCTACTTCTTAACAAGCTCAACAAAGAGGGATGCAGGCTCTAATCACCTGCACTGCCCTTCTGGAGAAAACCAATGGGATTTTCCTTGCAAAACTTCCCTGGTGCTTGAACAACTGCAGGCTCTGAGGCTCCATCCTGTGCTCACAGGGATGCGGGGACCCTACAGCCGTGGTGGGACCGGCTGGGCTCAGGCTGGGGAACGTGCTCCCAGCATCATCCTGTACCATCTGCCATAGCATCGAGTCCTCCTCCTAGACCAGGTGTAGGCTGATCACCTCAAACAAGCAAGGGCACGTAGAAATACCGTCGGAGGATGGACAGCTGCAAAGAGAAGGAAACTGTATGTTCATTGCTTTTTTTTTTTTTTTTTTTTAAATAAATGAACCATCACGCCATTGACTAGCATGAGGGCAGAAGAGTCACAACTTGGTCCACATCCCAAACCTGGTTAATAGGATCTGAACTGAAACACTGTCAGCCATCACAGCCATTTGCTGCAAAACAGCTAAATGCCTAGCAACGACTCCCAGCCTGCAAAGCACAAGTTGAAGGTGAAGAAAAGCTGGAAGAGTCAGATACGCTGCTAGAAAACTCAGGATCGGGGGAGAAGCTAAACGTGCAGCGCTGCGTGTAGCTACATCCGAGAGCGATGCCGGGACCCGACCGTGGGCAGAGCTTCTGCAGGGAGCGGGGAAGGAGATGGAGATGCAGCAGGGACAGCTGCTGCCTTTTCATTTGCAGAACACGATGGGTTTTTAAATACTAAGAGACAGACGAGGCCGTGTCGGCACTTCTTGATTTTGGGGCGAGCGCACATTTCACAGTCACCGGTGTCTGCAGAGCTGTTTGGGTAAAGGACAAGGGCTCTGTCTGGATAAAACAAGCTGCTTGCAGCATACCCAAGATCACAAAATCAGAGAAGAAAAGGACTGCAACCCCCAATTTTAAGGATATGCCATTGAACAACAGGCTTATACTAGACAGCAGATCAATTCCCTGTTTAAAACTGGTGTAAATCTAGAGAAAATCCCTTCTAACTCATAGCATGTTCTGGATCTGCCCAAGGATAAAGGAGTGAATAAAGCCTGACCCATCATTAGGGATTTAATTTGTCCCAGCAGTCGCTCCTGAGGCCAGGGCAGTTTGCTCCAGCTATGGGTCTTCCCCTTTGCTTTTCTTGTCTACAGGATTTGGCAGTAGTGTGCTGAGAAGATACCTTGTTATTATTAATCATTATACCCTGGGCTACAGTTTTATTCCTAAGAGACCAGAAGAAGTTATCCAGCCATCGGCTATCTCCGTCTCCTTCCCTGGGAGCACACTAAATCTTTGCAGAAAAATAATACGCTATTAAACGTGACATTAATTAAGTGAAGGATAATCATTACTTTCTCCTATGTTGAGAACTTTGAAGATCTCTACCATATGTTTAGGCTTCCCTCTCTCTTATAACTCAACAGTAAAAACCCTGCATAATTTACAAGTGCTAATAAAAATGCATAACTGTTTTCATAATTGTTGAAAACTTACAGCACAATCAAATTTACAGCACAATCAGATCATTGAGGGAGCAACAGTTTCACAGCAATTTTTGATGCTGGCATTTCCATTTTTAAAGTTACGTTTATCATAACTTTATGTGTTTTTATTGTAACGGATGAGCACGTCAAAACTCAATACTAACATGAGATTGCTAGCACTGCTTTTGTCCTTTTTCGGAGTAAAACTTTTGTTTGCAATTGAATTTATTACTTTATTATTCAAAGTCTGATCTATTTAAAACGGGCAGAGGTGAATGTTTGGCATTTTTGTCCTAGATTTTGCAGGAAATTGTGGCTTTTTCACGTTACTTACCAACCATCCTTCCCATGGCACAAGACATAGCTTTTGCCTTGTTTTTCTCAAGTAGAGAGATTTTGAATTTACCATTTAAAAAATATTCTGTAGCCACATTTCCTCTTCCAAGCTCGTTTTGTTTCCAGCTCACACAAGTTCTGTAGCTTTATATTGTATCCTTCAACTCAGACAGGAGGGGAATGGGAGACCTGCTCCTTCCAACCAGCGCTTATGTGAATATTAACACGTGGAGCTGATTTCTCTGACATTCCCCAGCCAAGGGACAAGATCAGAGTTGCAATATAAACAACAATGCTAATTTGGACAAAGGAACAGATTCAAATTCAGATTACAAATGTATATTAACAGCAAAATAAACCACGTCAGTTTGCAGGAATGTTAGAATTATTTAGCATTATGGCATTAGATATTTCTACTGAAATGCTGGTGGTTTCATGGAGCGGGGTCATTTCTGTACCGGTGAAGTAACCATGCCAGGGTGATAGGAGCCTCCAGGAGAGGAGGGAGATGGTGAGGAGTGGGTGACCATGTTGTGCATGGCAGGAGGGGTCGGTGGAGGTAAGCACCTCCACCTGCACACACAGGGCCAAGGCTGCAGGACCACGTCACTCTGGGCAAAACAGGGTTGGATGTCAGAAATCTCCCATTTCTGGAGAGCAGAGCCGCACATGGAGTTATAAGGGGGCCGTTCAGCTGCCTACCCAACGCTTTGGTGACAAAACTTCAAACAAATCAATAGCTGGTGAAAAAGACCACAAACTGCAAAAGCAGAAATGTTTCCCCCAAAAATTTGCAAGGGAGACATCCTGGCAGGGTGATGCAGAGCTCCAGCCCTGGACACCCACCACCTCGCCAGCTTCAGCAGGATCCCAACCAGAAAGCATGTCGTAGGCTTCAAATACTCCAAAATATTGTGCCGCGTGTAGACAAAGAAAGAACAGACTCCTTTAGGATCAAACCAGAAAGGAAACCTTGCACCAAGGGTGCACATGGCAGCCTCCCTGATGGCTGCAGATAAAATCCCAAAAGAGAGAAAAGAAGCAAATTACATCCGGAATATCTTACCAGGGACAAACGAGATGACATTGATCCCAGCAGCTACATCCCAAGTTCCTGAGGACCATGACACGCACATCCTCACTATGGGAAACAGCCCAAAGTTAACACTCCACCAAACAGCACCCCAATCTCGACCAGAAACCGCACACGTTAAAAAGCAAATACAGTCCAAACATTATGCCAAGAGCATGTCTTTCAGCCCCTTATCTTCATGTGGTTTCACTTGCTTTTCAACAAAGAAATTTATAAATAAACTGCTCCCATTGTGTAGGAAATGTCCCCAGGTTGAGCTGCTGCTCCGTCCATGGGATCTAAGTGCCATCTTGTGTTCACACGCTGCATTTCAGGGGAGCTTTTCCTCTCCAAACACCAGCTCCTGCATGCCATGGAAACGTTTGTAGAGGGTTTGGGGTCTTTTAACGCTGAATTAATTGCAAACTGAAATGCCAGCAAAGCCATTTAATAATAAAGCTGCACATTTAAAAAACGTGAACTGCTTATGCAATAAATTCTTTGTGCTTACTTTGCATGAGCGCTGTAAAACCCGCTTCCATCCCAACCCCTCCTGTTGGATGCAGGTGTGGCTGCGCTGGTCATCACCGTCCTCATTCCTCTACCCACTCCACAAGAGGATGACTCTCGGTGTAGAGCTGTGTGAAATTTTTATTTTGCAGATGGGAACCAGGGGAAGGCAGAGGGAGTTAGAAATTGTAGGTTTGTGGAAAAAATTATGGGTTTATAACAACGAGCTGCTCAGGAATTAAAGTCAGGGTTCCTGGAAAGGCACAGCTGAGATAAATTAAAAACTTGGAAAAGTTGAAGTGTTTATCTTGAGATGTTCATAATGGTATATGAGAAAACTTACAGTATTTAATAATTAAGCTACATTTTAAAAGCAAAAGAGATAGAAAATTAAAACAGAGTTCAGTTTTTCAGTGGGGATTAAAGCAAATACTTTAGTCAACCCCAAATGATTATATTTATGGTTCTCAGTTTTGCCAAAGTACTAGCCTATGGCTATCTTGGAATGATATTTTATTGCCTTCAGTGTGGACACCAAACTTAAAAATGCCTTTGTTCTCACAACACTAATGAACATATGCATTTTCTAATGTCTGTTCTTCTCTCTTTATATTGAGTATGAAAATCTCACATGAACAGAGGTGAGTTCCAATGCCGTACATACACATGCATGGACCTGACAGCTCATCCTCCCACCTCCCTTCACCTTCCCCACATGCAGTATAGTGAATGTTATCACTGTATTTTTAAGAAATCAATGTACAGCACAAAACCTTTCCTCACTAGCTTACTGCAGAAGTGAAGAGTCCTTCCATGTTCACTGTGTTCATGGTGCCCATGTCCATCATCTTTGGTGACCCACTGGCTCCAGGGTTACTCCCTAGGCTCAGCCAGCAGCCGTGGACATCAGAATGACAACCCCAAATCAGAATTCCCTTTTCCCCTCAAATTACTGATAAAAGTTATCACTATCTTATGAACAAAGTGAAAATCTAATTCTCTAAGTGCACAGAAGTGCTATTTTTGGAAGAAGTGCAGTAATATGCATTTATCAGACAAGCTCTCTGCGTGCTTATTTACAGTGGATTATTTAACAAACTATCAGAAAGGTCTTTCTTCTCCTAATAAATACATATTTGCATCAAATCCCTCTCCAGAAGGACAGGAAGGGAACAGAGACTGATGTCAGGACAGAGATCACCACATGATAGTCTTATGCCTATGTCATGCATAATAAGAGATCAGAAGATGTTCATGGTCCCCTTTTACTCTATTAATAAATTTATTAAAGTTTCAGATTTATGGAAAAAATAAAATTAACACAAATTAAAAAAACATGGAAAACTATTCACTACATACGGTGTCATAAAGTCATAAAGTCTCCTGAAAACCATCGGCAGTTTTATACTTTAGGGTAGGACCATTTCTCAAAGGGTACAAGATATGTCCTTTGGGCTGAGTCACTAGAAGTCTCACCCCTTGTGCACCTGCTTGTATTTTGGTTCTACAGCTTTGCCTTTTTATACACCGCAGCCTGCAGCTACAGGCAGTAGAATGCTTTTACCAAGTGCAATGCTATGTCTCAGCGTATTAGACAAGGTTTGGGCCAAGACCTACTGAAACAAATGGAAAGGCTCCCACTGATTAACCTGGCTTTTGCATCAGGTGCACGTCTCTGTAGGTTTCCCAAGCTTCCAGACACAGCTCATTTTTTGTGACCCCAGCAAGTATTTATTCCCTCCACAGATCAGGTATTCTGCTCTCGATAATACAAGATCAACAGGCGAAACTCCACTGGAGGAGCCACGTGGTGTCGATGTTTGCTTTCAGACACAAAGGCACCTTTCTTGTAAAGAAACAGCACTTAGAGTTGCATCCAACTTCATCTCAGGTCAGCAACAATATCCCCATAACATTGGCACCTCACCCTGGCAGAGAGCAAAATGCCTCGTGGAGAGGAGGGAGCTAGGGAATGGGCGATGGCAATCAGACTGGCAGTTGCTTATTAAAAGAGGAGAGCTTTTACGGTTATTTTTCCACATCTCAGGAACTCAGTTCCTATTTATCAGCCAAGCTGTTAAACACAGATGCTGTGACCCTCTCTGGGCTCACACAGGGAACAGTAGGAGCACGAGAGCCACGCAGATATACACAAACACCCAACAGAGGAGTAAGAGATTCACCACAGCGCTGGGCCCAGCAGTGGCACAGAATGGGAAGATGAAAAATCAACTGAATAAAGGAAATCATTCAGAAACAACAATAATACAAAATAGTCTGGAAAAAACAAAAGAGATCCCATTGTCTGGATGCAACGAGTGCAAGAGCACACAATGGTTTGTGCGCTGACATGGGAATGGATGAGATTAAATAATAAAGTTTTCAGCGTTGGTTGCAGAAGTCATACTGTCTACAGAAGTTATTGTTATCTCTGTTCCAGAGCTACTGTACTTAGGCTGGACAGCTTTTTTTTTATCTTTGTGAGCTTATGTCTTGATGGCTCAGTCAGACCAAGCAAGTCCTGGACCACATGCAGTATCTAAGAGTCAGAATGTGAACTGGTTCCTGGGTATTCAGCTAGTGTGGGAGCACGATGTGAAATCATCTCTCAATATACCTTTGACTTCAATGAAGGTGGATCAAGTTAGGAGCATTTCAGACTGCAAAAAAAATCCAACTTTATACTTTACTGATTTCTTCACTCCTAATTGAAAACATAATGCATAATAGATATGCTATGGTTCTAAAAAATTAGATGTCAGGACTAGTAGTAATAGGTCCATGACAAATAATTAGCAGAAATAAAAGAATTTAGTTGAATTTGAAATCCACACGTACAAAAATGTGCCACACAGGGTGGCACTGAGATGCAATTTCTTTGCTGTTTCTCCCTACTCAACATACTGTTTTCTCTCATTGTGTATGTATGTAAAGAATATTTCTCTAATTTTACTTACCCATAACTGATAAACTTCATAAACTATCAGATATTGCCTGTTTTCCTGTGAATAAGGTCAGAACAACCTGGAACAATCAAATTTCCATAAAAATCCCCATTGAGGTGCCCTTCCTCAGTGGCTTCCAGGAGGTGCAGGTCGGGGCAATAACATTTCATTCAGCAGAGCTAAGGTAATGCAGACTTACCAGAGATCTCTTACATTTTCTTTCCCTATAACCTGAATGAAATTAGCCTGAACCCAAGGAAAGATTTAAAATAGAAATGAAGACAAATCTGCAAATTGTTTTTGCACAGGCTTCATTGAGCATGCAAGTCACTAAGTAATAGTTGTTGGAATACTGTCTGTTAAAAGACCAAATGCAACCAGAGACTTACAGCTACCACGCATTTTTCAAGAAAAAGTATCTGTAGTGTTTGCTTCAAACCCTTTAATCTTTTACCTCTGTAGAAAAGATGTTTCCTCTCTGTGTACATACCCAATACAATAATAAACCTTTCCATCTGGGAAAAAAAAGACTTACAATTAATCCTTAATCCTTTTAATAGTCCTTCTAAAGCAAATGAAATCTCTGGGGATTAAAGTAGTGCTTGTTACTCACTTTGCAAGGTCACAAACACACGTTAGGTTAATGGCAATTAATCGTTGAAGAATGTGTGTTTCCAGTGCATTTATTTATGTGCCTGTGTGCACATTTCCAGGGTGTGCATAACTGAATATTTCTGTTGTGGATGCCCCCTCCCAATGAGAAATCAGGAAAACATTTGAAATTCCATGAAGATGCCGAACAGCATTGATTAGTGCAACAGCACTTGTTATCGGCTTTCTTTGAGCAGCACACCGGGTTCATTTTTGGTAATAATAATCCCATCACTCCTTTGCCGAGAACAGGTGCCCCAGATATGTTTCTTTCTATTTTCCTCCTAATTCTGCCAAAATGAAGCTCCACGGTATCTGCCTCTGAGTCAGAGTGACAGACTGACAGGTGTTGTCAGCGAGGTGCCTAACGACTGCGAGATTTGTTTGTCTTTTAATGGAACTCAATAAGGCATAAAAGCAAGACAAAGCAGCAGCATGTGCAGCTCGAGAAAGCCTTTGGCAAGTCAGCCTTGCAAAATGTAAAACCCCCGAATATTTTGATTAGGCAATAAAGAGCATTGTCTATACAGTTGTCTTTTAATATGCTGTCACGGACCTGATTACTTATCACCGCTACCAAACCTGCACGTTGGGGTTTATGCTCAGCGATCTTAAGCATAAAGCCTCATGGAGGTTAAAATGAGGTATAAAAAATGAGACTTCAGCCACTTTAGCACAGAGCTGTGGCTCAGCATCTAGCTACTGGTCCATTCAAACATTTGTTTTGCATGAAGAAAATGCTGATTAAAAAGGTAATAACTCCTCCTTCTAGCCTTCCACAAGCTTATTGACAGTAATAAACTCTAGTTCATAACCATATGGCTTTCGTTGTAAATAAAGGAAAAAAGCAGCAGATAACATTAGCTGTCTACTTGAAAATAAAAGAAAACTAAATTACAACTGTTCCTGCACAGTCATAATATTCTCAGGACTAATGAACTTCCAGCCATTTCATGTCACCTGCAAGAACAGGTTGTCCCAAAAGGGACAACGTCCAACAGCGGTTCCCATGCCTGGAGATCAGCCATGCAGGCAGAGGTTAAGGGTATAACGGCACAGGCATTTGACAGCACATAAATGCATCAGTTTGCTGCAAGAAATGAAGATTTCTCTTCTCCTCTGCACAACAAAACAGCACGGTCCTTCCCCCGAAACATTTCCATTTATAGGGCATATCGCTTCCCCTTCATCCAGCTATTCCCCTCCATGCATCTGCAAAATGACATGGCTCTGCTCAGGCTTTTGCTCACAGAATGTTGCTCACAACGTTGTTGTAGTCAAGACCCATGATGGGTTCCTGCACCGTTTTAATCCCACCTGCCAGAAGAGTCAGAAATTCAGGCGACTGCACCGTGCCCTCAGTGAGTTGCGTGGATTGGGCAGACAAGGAGAAATCCAAATGCCGTCGCCCTTTCACCGGGCCAGCCTTCAGTTCCAGTTAGGGTTGTATGTAACATGTTGACACGTGAAAAAAAAGAAAATCCTGCTTTACCTTACTGAACGGTCAAATTTACCACTATATTTATTCTTTCTGTTCACAAATGTTAGATTTTCACGTGAATTAATATTCTAATAAAGGAAAACCCTTGTTGTTGAAGCATTGTTGAAGCTCAGGAGCAAAGCAATAAGCATCATCCTTTGATATCAAGATGTCAAAGAGGATTATAAATACATTTTCCCATTATCCATTGCTTTTTAAGTCATCTTTTTTGTCTTTTTTAAGTAAAATTCACATTTAAACTCCAAATTATCAGCTGCTCTTCCCACCGAAGCATTAAGGATGGACAGGAATCAGCAGCTGTATTCAGTCTTGTGAAGGGAACCTGTTTCACGGGAAATCAGTGTATTCTCTGAAGGAAAGAATGGATCAAAAGAAAAAACCTGCACAATAGATGGTAAAGAAAATCCTTGTTATTCCTAATACATAGCAAACCTTGTTCAATAGCTCGCCTGTGTGAAAAGTTAAATGCGACCTTTGTGTTTCTGCCAAGGTCGGCGAATGCTAGTCATGCAAGTTAAAGTTGCCTGAGGTCTTTTTTACCTTACACAGCAAAAAATTCATTTAAGAAATCTTAAAACTTTAGAAAAAAGAAGAGGTGCAAGTTGAACTGTTTGGGCCAGCTCACTTTAATTTTTCCCTACTCTGAGATCCGTCACTTGGGAATCCTTTCTTTTCGGGGTTGGAAATGCAAGTTTGTACAGATTTTGGAAGTCGCTTCCCAAGGACGCGATCCTGCCCGGGACTCTGCTCCCAGCCAGCCCTCTCCTCAATCACCTGCCTCTGCTTCAGGCCAGTGTTTATCCCACTGGAAAAAGGGGAACAATTCCTGTGCTTAAGTCTCTTTTCCGCACAGAGAGAAGTAGTACATGAATAACTGACCAGTTAGGAATCTGCCAAGTTTTCTGTGCTTTTTACTATCTGCCTAAAAGTGATTTATCAAAGCACAAACAGAAAAATAGGCAATTTAATCAGGCAACTTTCACCGTCATAAAATTTGGATGGGACAACTTGCATAGGAAAATAAGAACCTCTAAGTGCTGTTGCTCATCCCTTAAGCTTACCCTGACCCAAACCCTTTTTTTTTTTTAAGGTTCAGAAAAGTCTGATAAAGTGGGGGGGTTTTATTATTTTTCATGCACTTTTGCTCTTTCAGGTTCTGGCTGAGATCAGAAGATGATGAGCTGAAATACCATGACAGGACATTACTGTGGACTGAAATAAAAGTGCCATCACTTTTTTCTGAGAGAGGTAGTTATCATAAGGTTGCAAGCCTAATTCATACTTACAGGAGATTTAGATAAGCTTGCAACAAGCAAGAAAGCTTTTGGGTGCGTGCTACTACCTAAAGTGAATCTGAATTCAAAATATGTAAAGGTAAAATGTGTAAAGTTTCTTACTAAAATATTGTACAGCATTTTTATTTTGGACTCACCATCAAATTCCATGAAAGTGCATCTTAACTGGAACTCTGGACTTCAGAAATCCATGCATGGAGGAAAAGAAAATACAGGCAGACACTCCTATCGCTATATGATATCAGCCCTTCGGATGATGATGCTTTTATGGGTGGGTTTATCATCACTTCCAGAACATTTCCAAGGTTCTTCCTTCTCTTGACCTTGGCACTGATGAATTCCTCTTATCTGTACCTTACAATCGTTTCCTTCTTTGCCTATTGCAATCCCATCATTTATGGACTTCCTCAGCCATAAAATTTTCCTCCAGATCAGCCATAGAACAGATTCTCAGCCTGAAAACAGTTTTAAAGAAATATTAAAGAAATTTGTAGATGTTTTAAGTTAAAGTTGACTAGCTTCAAAAGTATTTTTTTACTTCTGGAACTCAAAGAAGGTATTGACTTTTTTTTAATGAAATCATGCAGATCAGCTAAGATCTTTTTAATAATAAATTAAAGTTGAAAATGTTAGATCAAAGGTAACCCCTAGAAATCCTTTTCTAGGTTTTCTTTTCTTCAGACAGCATTTCATATTTCCCTATTACATTGCTTTTGTATTGAGATAATCAATATTGAGGAACACTTGGGAAGAAAGCTTAGCAGCATTTATGACAAAGACCAGATAATATTTTTCCACTTGAACATTTCCATATGGCTCAGAAGGACCTGATATTTAGACACAGTTGGACAAATCCTGATTTGTTACCCTGTGGAGACATTCACTGATGTGCTTGAACTCCATCCCACCTGCTCCCGGACGCTGCCACCTCCATCAAGTCTCACCCCAGTGATGTGCTATTTTGAGTGCAAAGAGAGGAACATATTTTGCTCTTCCAGGACTTAGTTCTCTTCATCTGAAAACTAGGGGAGCTGGGGTTTGTTTTCAGCAAAGTTCCTGGGTTTTGCAGTATATTTAGAGGCAATCTGCAAACACTGACGCGTTCACAGGCTGATCCCGCGGTGCTGCCTGCTGTCTGCAATCGCTTTTCCCACCTCAGAACAGCCTTCATTGCACCCGTGTTAGACTCAACGGGTCAGATATAACTGTAACATGTTGGGTCTCTGTTGCTCTCCTAATTTAAAATATCTCCAGCTCTATTGCTAGGTTCATGGAATATGGCGTTTTCTTCAAACATCTTCTGGAGGAGTCATGTCATAGTGGAAGAGTCTCAGTTCATATTTAAACAAAGTCTAACCTGCAGGGTGACTGGGAAAAAGACTGAAAATCCAAACCCTAAAGGCTACAAACTTGAACCTATTTTAATGTCCAAGAATTAAAAACTAATTCTCATGATTTTTAAATAACTCTGATGATACAAGAGTATTTTCCACATTTAGAATCATAGACCAGCCCAGGTTGGAAGGGACCTTAGAAGATCATCTGATCCAACCTTTTGTGGGAAATGGAGCCTAGGTTAGATTTTCTACCACCGTGTCCAATCACATCTTGAAAACCTCCAGTGATGGAGACTCTCCACAATTTAGGATTAGCAAAACAAAACGATTATCAAAGTGTAGATGTACGCTTTTGATTAGGTCTTTGAAGATGGTATCACATTAAAGCAATGTAATACTGTAAGGCCTTGTCAAAAGTGCATCTTGTATCAAAGTAAATTCTGTTCAACCCCCAAAAAGAGAAAATGGGATTGAAATGAGAACTTAGTGGATATACGAATCATTGTTTTCTGCTTAGGTGTATAACACGGAAAGGAAAGTGTAGAATGGGATGCTAGTAGAAAACAGGAGACTAAATTAAGTAAAATGTATGCTGACTGCACATCACATACATTTCCAATCACGGCACTTAGAGCAGTTAGCCTATTCCACAGCATGACCTGTACCATTGGTGCTATGCATGTACTCGTTTACTAATGGCAGATGCTGTAAGTATCTGTGTGTGTGTGTGTCTAGTAGACCAAATAAATTAACTTCCATATAGAATCATAGAATGGTTTGGCTTGGAAGGGACCTTAAAGATCACCTAGTCCCAACCCTCCTGCCATGGGCAGGGACACCTTCCACTAGACCAGGTTGCTCAAAGCCCCATCCAACCTGGCCTGGAACGCTTCCAGGGATGGGGCATCCTGGGCAACCTCTCTGGGCAACCTGTCCCAGCGTCTCACCACCCTCACTGTGAAGAACTTCTTCCTTACGTCTACTCTAAATCTACCCTCTTTCAGTTTAAAGCCATTACCCCTCATCCTATTACTACATACCCCTGTAAAATGTCTCTCTCTGAACTTCTTATAGGCCCCCTTTAGGTACTGGAAGTCTGCTTGTTATTGGTGGAGTTTCGGTATGTATGAAAAGATAACTTTTTTTTTCCTTGCAGTAGAAATAAGGTACAAGCTTTGCTCCTACTATAGAAAGAACTAATTTTACATTGAAGAACACAAGCTTGCTAATTCATTTTTAACTGTTGAAGATTATATTCTATTTCTTGATCAGACACTTTACAGAGTAGAAAACTTGCTAATGTTTAAGAGTAGAAACCTCTTTCTGTATTAATTTCCATTATTTGAACTAGACTGAGTTTAGATTTGAGTTTAAAAAAAAATCACAACGATTTCAAATGGATAATTTGAACTCTATCCACTTTTTCACTGGAAGCACTATACATCCTGCATTTCAGGATCATTAGGGGCTCAAGAAATGATGCATCAGAAGCTAAGACTTGAACCGTATTCAGTCACAGATCCATGAATAAGCATTGTTATTTTTTGTCAAAAACTCAGTCATAATTTCCTTTGAACAGATCTCGACAGTCTTTTCTCTATTTCATCCCATTCTCCAGTGTCGCTTCTAATGGGTTATGTCAGTCACTCCATGCTAAAGTTTAGAAAGTGAGTTTCTGTAGCTAAAGAACACAAAAACATTTACATGCTGAGCTGAATACAAGAAAAATACAGCCCAAGGAACTTTAATAAAGAACTGCACTCCAAGCCCATTATTTTTATATTTAACTAGGGCTTCATAATGTCATTAAAAATTTAGGTCAAGCACATGATGTCCAAAGGTTCTCAAGCAATACAAGGATAAAATTATCTGCCAGTAATTTATGTCCACCAGTGGGTAGCAGCAGGTAGCAGTTAATTGAAAAGTAGCTTATCTCTAATTATTCTTCTATATCCTCCTTACCAGCCATATTAGAGCGAATACACAAAAAACATACTTAAATACTTCTGAGTCTGATGTAAAAAGAATATTCAGAAATGGTGATACTCTTATTTTAATCCATGTTTTGCACAAGAAGCTCTGCAAAATCCTTTTTTTATGCTATATACATGATGTTTTCTGAGTTATACACAGGACTACACATTTCACGATGTTGCTCCCACGAATACAGAATTTAATTCAAGTGTACCTTTTTTTGTTTCTACTATTCTACTTCCTGAGTTAGATTCTTTCTGTTTTTTCTGAAAAGAAAAAAAAAAAAAGTGGGTTTATGGCTTGAGGTATTGCAGCTAGTTATGAGCAACTCAGAGATGCTCCACAGCCTCTAAAACTACAAAACTATTCTTGGCCTTTCTGTGAATTTCTTTGGAGACTGGGGACATTTTGATCCATCAGCAGCAGATGGCCCTTAGCTACAGAAGTGATATCGACACAGAGTTTCACATTTCATTATTGCAAAGTTCAAGTCTAAGAAATTGCTTTTTTCCTTGTTAGGAAGAGCTATAGCTTCTCCTTAACCACACTAGCCCCAAGACCAACAGTATATCACTTCATTACAGCTGCTCCCTCATTCACGAGGCTCGGTTTCCAGAATATACTGCCCACAACGACAACAGCATTTTAATATTCTCTTGGCGTCTCCGCGTTGGGGAGAGGTGGCGGCAGCAGTCTGCAACAAGGGAGCAGCTCTTGGATGGCCTCTGGTTTGCCAAACGAACGTGACAAGACGGTGTGGGACCTTCTCAATTAGGAAAGTGCCTTATGAGTGGCACATAGAGCCCTTTGTCTAGCAAACGCTTAGAAACAAAATAGGAAAATTTTCAGTCTGTTGAAGCAAGCTGCATAGCTTTTTCGGGAAAACGGAAAAGAATCAGCAAAATCACCAGCAAAGCAAAAGATCAGCTAAGAAAATCACCACCAAGGCAGCTCTGCTTTTCCCCAAACCGTTTACGTGAACATTACATCTCATCCTACGAGCTGGAAGGAGGAAGCTGCCTTATTTATACCGAGAGCATCTTCTCCTCTTTTCAGCATCTCTCAAACGAGTCCTCCAGCCAGGGCTACCCCAAGAAGCCCCTCCAAAATCCTCCCACGCTCCGGTGTGGCTGAGGCTCAGCCCCGCTGCCCTCTTTGGTGTCGGCAATGAATCCCCCCCGCCTGACTCGATGCGATATGCACTGCCTAATGCTGGAGCAAAAATATTACTCTGCTGAAGTTTACACAGCAAAGGCAGAGAGATTTCCCCTCCTGTGCTGAGGGAGAGTTCCCAAGAGAACAGAATCCCCATTAAATGTGGCTTTTCTTTAGCGGATCTATTTGAACGTAACCTTTGCGGGCTAAGGACTGCTACCGGAGCTAAGCAAAACTGTTTATTCTCAGACTGCAAAATGAGAGCAAAATCTTGCAACCGCAAACTCTCACGCTTGCTGAGCAAACACTAAGAGAGGGTCTGAAAACCCTTGCAGGTTTCTAACTAATATTTGCATCCAGAACTCCATTTGATGGTAGCCAAACAGTCTTGCGCTTTCCCTGTACCTGTTGATAACATCTGGTAGCATAAACAGATTTTTCCCATCCATCTATATATATGTGATTATCTCGGATCAATATCTCTCTGGATTCATATCATGACACAGATTCAAAACTGTAACCCACGTAAAAGTATAAAACAGCCCCAGCAGTTTAAAGCTCCATTATTCTGAGCTAACAAGGGATTAACTGATGGTCAGAATAGCAATCCTCTACTGAGATATTGCCTTCCTTTACTTATTAAGTACTATTAGTTATCTACCTATGGTTAACACATATCCCAAAAGGAAACATCAATATGAGGCAAAGGACCATACAGATGTACCAGACAAAACATGCTCAGCCTGAGATGGGCTTCAGCAGAACATGATTTTCCCCATGGTTCCTATCCCAAAGAGACTTCAGTCTCCCTATCCCCGAGACGTCAAGTCTCGGCATTAAAAGCAATTATATAAATTAAAAAAAAATAAAAATATTCAGCTAGTACTGGGAAGAAAGATACAATAGGATGCGACTTCACCTTCCTGGTGGCCTGGACAGAGCTGGAGGGAAGGCACAGCTGCAGTGGCAGGCTTGATGAACAGGCTTCGTCCTTCCACGTCCCCGCGATCCTGGCCCAAAGCAGAACGTCGTAGGCAGCGGTGCTCCCCAGCCACATCTCCTGCACTGCCTACCTCCAGCCCTGACTCCCGTTTAGCTCCAGGAGAGCAGAGGCAGCCCAGAACACCCACCTTGAAGCCGTCTTTGAGCAGCACCTCTAGGAACGGTTGAGGTTCAACAGCAACAGGCAACAGCATCCCTTACAGCAGAGGGCTCGCCCCAGAAATATTTTTGTCGTAGTTGATAAATACCGGGAGCGCAAGGGAGGTTAGCCGTACGAACAGAAAAGAAATTAAAAATCACTTTAATACAGGGGCAATTTTTTCAGCTCTTCTCTAACAAAACTTTGGGGCAATGACAAAGAGGGAAAACTTTGAGACTGGAAAACAAGATCATATAATGATGCTGAGTTAGCAAGAGCATAAAGCAAAACAAGATAACTGATTTTCCAATTGCATTTAATTTGGAGAATTTAAGACTTAAATAAAGAGAAAATTGTGGAAACTTATTGGAGCCAGAAACCATTAGTAGACTCTAACACTATATTAGTTTAAAGGGATTCTGTCAAGTGCAATTTTAGCGTTTTAAATTTTTTTCCATGTAATTAATGTCCCTGCAACATTAGTTACACTGTCTTTGAAGCTGGAAAATAGTGTTTACTTTCTTATCTTCACTGACATTGAACTTTCCTTCACGTCTTCTATGGAGATATTACACAGTGGTCTCGTTTCAGTTATAGTTTAGTTTATTTGTTTACTGGGCACCAGTGTGACCAACGGTATTCCTTATTCCAATGTTCCCAGAGATGCACATGATGCTTTGTAAGCAGACGTAGCCTCTCCTGGGTTTTAGGACACTGATAGGCAGTGAATAAAATAATCTGGTACCCGTTAGAGACGCGACACAACACTTTGGATACTGTTTGTACCAAATCTTTGTTAGCACCATTGGAAAAAGCATTCATACTAACAAAATTTACCAATACTGAATGGAAAATATTTTGAGCGTGGCTGTATAGGGTTGCTTCCCATGAAGGGAGAGACTGGCCAAAGCCCAGAGGGGCACTACCCACCACCCCTCTCCTGAGCGTAGCCCAAATCTGGCTCAGCTGGGGCACAGCTCGTGCTCCCCAGTGAAACTGGGTTTGAAAAGGCATTTGGGGGGGGGGGGGTGCTGGAAAGGCCCAAAGGGACAGGACCCCCAAGGACAGCTAAATACCTGGAGCCTGTTGGGTCTCTAAGAGATGGGACTGGTTTTTAAATGCCTTTCCTCCAGCAGCACCTTCACACTGTAGAGCACAGTCCAACCCTCTGGTCTTCTTTTCAGGGCATTAAACTCACAGCATTTCACCCAACAGGAGGTAGAGGGATGCAGCTCAAAGGATGACTCCATAATCTTAAAGGTCTTTTCCAACTTAAATGATTCGATGATCCTATGACAGGTGCCACTCAACGTGCAGCGAAATCCTCCTGACCTGTGCCCCCGGTGTACATTTTTAGGTCTTACACGATTAAGGTTTACCTCCTTCAGTCTCTTGGACAGATCATAAAGATCTCTACGCATAGATTTGTGTCAACACGGACATATGCACATGTAGGCATACGCGCTTATGTGTAAACCGATCTCTTTATATTAGTGAACTTTTGGAAAGGAGCATTATTGACATAACGCTCTCGTGGCACAAGACCCACTGCTGCCCTGGGTTTGGGTGCTGGGGGCAGACAGGTACCCATCCCCATCAGCTCTGGCTGCAGGAACCAAGCTTTATTACTTGTAGGCTGTAGAGCTGAAATGTAGCAATAACCAACATTAGTTTTGCTTCATCTTATTGATTGATCCTAATTTTCTTTTTATTAAAAGCTAACTTCACCATCATTTTAGTCATTGATGGGGTATAGAGAATTAAGGAGCAGCTTAAGGTGCCTGATGTCAACAAGCTCCCATGCAAAGTTGCTTCATCTGGGGAAATTCTGACTTATTAAATATGTGCCGTACTGACAGGAAAGCCGCTAACTCTCAACTGATGGACTTAAACGTGTCTGAGCAGCAACCCATGGGAGGTGCCAGCCAGTTTTCCAGAGTCAGGGACCAAGTCTTGTAGTTAAACATGGATATAAATAAGTTTTGCAGTAATTAGCATTCCAAATGGCATGTGGACTTTCTGCCTTTAACATTGTGTTATCACTCTTCTGGTTTTAACATTGCTTTGGGGAAAAATAAAGACCTTGTTATAAAAGACTGCAATGTGTGAGATTAAGTTTAATTTCCTTATTTTTGCCACGGACTTGGAGGTCCCTTCAGTATATGATTTAGCTGCTGTATTTAGCTGAGTATTTGTAAAATTGTATTAACAGTTTTCCTTTCCTTACCATCTTCTCATTAGGAATATTTTGTTTCTTGTTATACAATGAGCATACTGGGAGTCTCTGAAATCAGTATAGGTTTCTGCTACCATGACACACATGAACAAGCTGTGTTTACGTCGTCAGATTTAATTACTCAGAAAAACAATCTGAAAAATCCACGGCCACTGTTAGATATAGAAGAAAAGCCATTGGCGCTATGTGTACTTGAGCCTGTCGCACTGAAATAGCTGGGCCCCACTAAAACAGATTATTCAAACATCAAGAATTACCCAGGAAAATTATAAGCCTATTTATACTTATGATGCTTTTACGCTACTTAAAGAACCAAAAAATACTATGTCATAAGTTACTAGAATTTATCTGCAATAGACTTTTATATCACTTATTTTATAACATCAATTCATACAGACATCTCTCTCCAGAAAAGTTGTTTGAATAATTTTAAAAATATTTATTCTTCTGGTAATCATTTATTTTACGTACCACATTTTTAGAGAGCACTCTCAATTAGAGCTCATTTTATGCTCTATATGCAATACTTTAAATGTTGTTTGTGCCAAAAAGATCTAAGAAGTGTCTACAAGCAACATATTACTGTAACAGTCCCAACCGCAGCCAGTTTATCGTCTGTCTAAACCGCAGTTCTTCCTGTGCAGAAACCATTGAAGTCAACTGGGCTCCATATGGGCTCTCTGCTCTGACCTAAATCTATTCCCACTGATGATAATGGTAAAACTCCCAGGGCCAATTCTAAGTACTTTTGAAAGTCAGTTTGTAAACACTGGCATTTTAAGGAGCATTTTAAGGAACATTTTCCACAGGGTCATATATGGCCTTAGCATTTGCTTTAAGCTAAAACTTGGCATACGAGATTTCTTCACCAGAGAATATTTTCCTAGCAAAACTCAAACTTACTCCTTCCTCTGTTCTTCAAAATTGATGTTGTCAGTTTTGTGCTTTAAGTAAGAAGCAGAGTCTATTAGTTTAAGCGACTTCAAAAAGACTGGATGAGCTTCTTTAATCATGCACAAAAATTACAAGTCTTCACAGAGGTGACAGGCTCAAATTTTCAGCCACACAGAGGAAATTCTCAACTGTTTCTATTTCATATGGTCTTATTCCTACCCACGCCTGTGGGCTCAGAGATCTTTACCTAAATTTGTATTCCACCAAAGATCAACACTTATCTTCAAAACTTGAGACCACAAATATACCTGCCAGAACAAATGAGAAGCTTGGAGACAATTTTAGCCTGTAGATGGTGAATACACAAGTGGGGAAAAGATGTCAGCCTGTCTTTTCAAAAATTTCTTTTGTTCTACCTTAGAATTCAGATATTTTAAGAAATTTAAAGATAGCTAAATCTGTACAGTTATTATCATTGCAACGTATCAGAAACATACCTTTTTTTTGTCCCATCTATAGCTTGCAAGTCCTTAGGGAGCTTACGTATCTTCCTCGAGATGGTGACATGCAGACTGGGTTACAGTGTTTAACTACCACACCTTGCTACCTGAAAGCCACTACGTAAGGTAACAGCATTCAGTATTTGCACATCACTTTAATGTTTGCTATATTTTGAAGATAATTTATCTAACGGCTTCGTAGCGGAAGACCTGCTTATGTGGAATTAAATACCTACCTCCCACAAAAAGGTAACAGCAGTAGGATGTTCACCTCCCATTTATGCCTCTGGAAATCTCCCAGTTTTCATCTTTTTGAGTAGGAACCTTCACAAGACACCACTTGCAGATGTCACCACCACAGTATTCTAATTTGAACACTGTTAATATTGCACTGCTTGAACACACTGAAGTTAGCGTTACCCCAGCCCCCCCACTACCCGTTCTTGCTCCAGGAAAACCTGCCAACGCGTCAGGACTGCTCGCCTCACCAGACTCGTTGAAAAGGCTGACCGATGAAAACGTTTTATTTATCGGTTTTGCAAACCCCAGGGGCGCTCAACCCAACTTCAGAAAGGAAACCACCCTTCTGTTTTTTTAATCGACCCCCAAACGACAAAAAAAAAAAATAATAATAATAATTATTAGTGACATGTTTATGTCTGCAATTGTAATCCATTACCGCAAGCTCCCAAGCAGACACGCTCCCGTGCAAGGGGCTCTCATCCTCGCCGAAGGCTGTAGGAAAACAGAGTAAGAGCTGATGAAAGTTTGGAGAAAAGCAACAGTGATAAATACGCCTCAAGTACGACTGGACTCCTTTGCAGGAAAGCTTTTACCAAATATTATTTTGAGACACACGGGAAAGAGGAGGGAGGCTGAGAGCAGTCGGTCAACCCCTGCCTGCAGCTGCACGTGCAAAGGGAAGGAAGCCCAGAGCAAAACATGTTTCACCTACAGCCCTCCATCTGTAATACTAATAAGGTCAGAAAGTTTGTTTAATCAACAGAGACTACCACAGCAAAAAATAGCCACGGTACGGTATCCAACGCTAGATACATGGTTTTTGCCTAAATCCCACATTTTCATAGAAAAGTTAAATGATTTCAGCATCTTTGCAGGAGAATAAATTTTCAGGAAGATTCAAGATTCAAGCAATCCAGCAGGAACTGAGACACACGAAAGGGGAAAAAAGCATGAAGGAATTCATATGTTCACTAACCCCCCGACACTGCTGTGCTCTAGCCTTGCTACTGCTGCTGGCAGCAGCTCTGCCTCACACGGAGGGAAATAAAATGGCCAGAAAGGAGAGAAAATGTTACTGAGTTACAGAGCTGGGCTAAAACGTTTTTCAAATATCATTTCACAGAAAAAAGGCAGTTTGGGAGAGGATGAAGGTCTTGAAAGATTTGGCTAGAATTAGAAATGGGATATGCCGAGCTAAAGAAACAGGAAAACGCTGAAATATGTCATTTGGATTTATTTTTTTCCAAATGTTTCATTTTTTCATTCCCAAATGATGCTGTCCATCGCTTCCTGGCAGCCCACCTTCCCAAGCACCACCCAAAGCAAGCATGCTTTCTGCCTCCGGCAGCAAACTGGGAGCTCACAGGAGCTGTTTGAGCACCGCAGGACATGTTGGGGTGGGTGCACGAGCCGTGCCGGACACCCAGAGCTGCTCCAGGCTCCATGTAGAGGGATTAAACCAGAAGCAATTACAGACTGCCCACAGGAACGGAGAGGCGCTTTTCCGCGGTGCTTTCACACAACTGCGATAGTCACAATGCTCGTATTCATCTCAACGCGGCCGCCAAGGGCCGTGGTCGTTACTCAGTCCCTTCCTATCTCCCAGGAGACTGGAGGAGATGGGTGCTGACCATAGTGAAGAGCAAACCCTCCAACAAGCTTCTTGGAACGGCAGAAGCTGCTCAGGCCAGGAAAGGTGTGGGGTGGCCATTCACAGGCTCTCCAGAAAACCTTCACTAGCACAGGGACTAGGAAAGATCCTAAATATTAAATGTGGGGCTTGTGCAGCACCCGATACAGATGTATGATTGCCTTTATTGTTTGCCTTTAATAGCAACAATAGTTTTATTTAGAAAAACTTATTCTGCATTCCTTTCTATAAAGTTAGGATTGCATATCTCAATATGTCGAGCGATGGGCAGTCTGATCTCTGGCAGTGCTTAAAGTTCAAGATACTGCTTTCACTACTCGCTATCCCCAGGTGAGAGGCAATGATAGAGATGACCACCAAGACCTTTAATTTCTAGCCCCAAAACAGTCTTTGCCTGTCAGCTTGCCTGAAGCTGCTGCATCAAATGAAGAGATCAGCTCCTCCATCAGCAGACACAAACATCACAGCAGGGAACACCCTCGACTGCACCAAGACACGCAGCAGCAATTTTCTTCAACAAAACCAGAGGACAAGCACTACAGGACTTGGGTCAAAATAAAACAGTCAGTGAAAGGCACTAAAAAGGACAGAAAATGAAAAGGTTAAAGTTCAGCCTACCCCAAAAAGTCCATTTTCCTGAATCTACTGCTCAGATCACAGCTTAGATTAATAAAAAAACCCAGCGTATGTACCTCACCTTTATGAGATGCTCAAGCCTTCGCAAGCATGATTCTGTTGTTAACTAAATGTTATTCAAATACAAACTCCAGGACACCATGATGCGCTTTATGTTTCATACTTTGGGGGTAATATATTAAAGGTAATTGCAGGTCTACATGTGCGCTCAGTGTGAATATCTTATTGGATGAAAAATCAAAACATATTGTCATTCAACTGGTATTTAAAATCCACTATTTTCTCCCCAGCTTATGAAAATAATTTTCATTAAGGGGAGTTATACCGCTAGAAACATTTGGCTTCCAGAAAGAACCATAATTTAAAGCTGATTCTGCAAGCAATCTCATTGCAAGAGCACATCTGGAGCATTTTTAAATGTGCTGAGTGCTGACATAATTAAATAGCCTCTGAAACCGTTGATTCAGTCTCTACAGCTGGGATGCTGCGAGACGGGCATGTAGCTTGTTCCATCACTCAAAACAGGATTGTTTGATCTCATCTCAGCTAAGCAGACAAGGAAGAGAGGGAAGAAATGAAAGAACTCCGCTTTTCCCTTGATTTTTAAAACTGAAGGGACAAACCTACATCTTTGATGCACCATGTACTTTGCTTTGTCAGATGGCTGCTGCTGTAAAATAGGAAATCTTTTTCTGAGAAAAGAGAGGGAAAATGAAAAGAAAAAGGGGGAAAAAAGACAAGAAAAATGAAATGCAAAGCATGTAAAATCAAATTTGAACCACCAGGAAAAATAAGAAGCAGCCTCCTTCAAGGATCATGTCCTGCTGCCATTATGGCTAAACCACCACCATCAACATAAAGCCATCTTCTCTACAATAACCCTGAATAAAATTTAAAATAATACACACCTGAGAAGAGCAAAGAATGGGGAAAATTCGTTTGCTTATTTTATGCTTTCTCTGCAACAGTTCTCAGCATTTATTATGCAGTAATACAGAGATATAATTGCATAACTTTAAAATTATTTCTAATGCAACTATTTCTATATTATACTGTGAATTACAGAAATTCTGCGGGGGAACTGAGAACAGGCTCCACTTCTCAAACAGAATAAGGACAGATTCCTGCCACAAAGAGCTTATTTATACAGTTTCTTACAAACTATCCTATAAACAGGCCCGCTCTCATCAACTTACCTCATTAATCCTGGCTTGTTAATTAATTCCCCCGTTCCTCAGAGCACAGTTACCCAGCTTACCAGCTTTGGGAGATGATTTTCCTTCTAGCACCAGCCCTTGCTCCTGGTTTGGGTCCCTCCCTGGTTTTGGGGGCTGCACAAGGGAGACGGCAGCATCCAGCCTCACAGGACCAGCAGCCCCCCCACCACAGCCAGGGCTCCCTGGCCTCGTTTCCCCCCTTATAAAAAAGAAATCTGTATTTATGAGTGAGGAAAAGCATCTAAACACCTCAACTCTGCAAACAGGCACATGCTTACCTCTATAAGGAGTCAACGCAGCATCAAGACTCACACGCTTACGTTTAAATATACATAGCCGCCTTTGTGGAATCAGGGTCTAAACTGAATAGCAAATTTTGTACATAAACTTGAGGTCTTCATATGAAATCCCAACCCAGAGGAGAATCCCATGAGCTGGGATTTTCATCATGTATTCAAAACTTAATGCAACCTCAGGCTTTAGCAAAATAGTGAACAATGATACTGCTACTGTTTAAAAACCATCACTTTCTACTAGTGAAGCATTAGTATGAAAAAAAGTGACGCTGTACTAAAAACTAAGATAAAGCCTAGTAAAAGGCACTGGAAAAAAAAGCTAAAAAGTAAAGCAAAAAAAAAAAAGAAATTTTCCACTTGCGTGTTCGGCAAAAGCCAGCAAAATATAGCTAGGTATCTCTGAGCACCCTCTACAAAACAAAACACCCCAACAAAAATGCTTCTATACTGTGGTTTCACTGGAAAAACCTCCAGCAAACTTTGCTAACACCAGCTCGGCTGCCGCCCTCCCATCGTGCCCATGCTGGCGATGCAGGCAGGAGACACCCAGGCGCTGGGGCAGCCAAATCCCCCCAAAAAAACCCTCGCCCAGGAAAACATACAGCCTGGGACAGGAGTTAATAACAGTCCCTACAGCTCATTTCAGGTACTGGGGTGATTACCATGGTATAAAAACTAGAAACAGCCAACGCTGCCGCTGAACCACAAGCCTCGGAGCAAATAGCAGCGCCCAACAGGGAGGGGATACGTTCAGAACTCAAGCGCCAAAGATAAAGCAGGGGTGAAAGTCCACGGAGGACAAAAAAATCAAGGTGTACGTGACCTTTAGCAAACAGAAGACAGTGAGTCCCACCTGCCTCTAAGAAGGTGATCTGCTTCCAAGCATTTAAATGACTTCAGTGATAATCCTAGCACATATTCACCTGCCGCTAAGCTATTATATGCCGAGCATTGAAGAAACATTTGTTTAAAACTCATCTGCAGTTTATTTCTTAGAGTTACAGAAATTTAGTAAGTCGTTGGTCTGGTATATCTTAAAATAAAAATTAAAAAGCAGATTGCAATTTATTGGTAAAGTTGCAGTAAAATTCAGATAGCGTATCAGACCATAGGGGCTGTGAAAAGACTTGCATCTCCAGGGCATATCAAGCCTGATCATACATTAAAAGAAGTGACTAGGAAAGTTAGAAGAAGGTAAGCAATTGTTACAAAAACAGCTGTTTTGTCATTTCTATCAGTCTTTGGTAAACACAGAAGAGCTGAATCACTAGGTGCCAAACACCAGCGCTGAGCACGCTGCAGATTACAAATACAAAACTATTTGCTTTTTCTGCACCATTACCACCTAAGCTGATCGTGAAAAAGAATTAATAATTAAGGGTAATTATCTGACTGAATGCTTTTTAATATGCTGAACTCAGGCCCGTGTTGTTTATGAATAGCTTACGGCTCTTCCTCTCCGGAGCATGCTGCTTCCCCATGCGGGAAAGCAAGAGGAGGGGGACGGCAGGCACGGGGAGGGGGACGAAGGAACGGCATATGCTAACCTTATCATTTGGACTTGTTTTGACTGGACACTTAATCTTACCTCTTGTGAATGACACATTCTTCTTCTCCATATGCCACTTTCCCTTGGCTGCTCACCAGCCCTGAATGCCAGAGGTTACAGGAATGGAAAAAACACTTACTTCCTAATTAAAGAGTCATTTAGCAATGTGTGCTGTAATTTTACTGCCTTGGTTCTTTCTTTCCTATATACAGATAGACTGGCAATGACTTTTGCTATATAAAATCTCAACAAAGGAACAACAAACCTGTTAAAATAAATCTTTGATTTGTGACCTTTATACTAAAAAGATCCCCTCTCTTGCCAGCTTTGTTATTAAAAAAACATGTGCTGTGAAAGGTTAAGAGATTGGAAATAGACACCTTGAATAGAGCTCCTGAGAGAAATACCTTCGGACGTGCCAGCGAGGATCAAGCGGTATTGACTGAGGTCCAGGTGGAGAGTTTCTACAAAGCCTCGGCATCCTGGCAGATAGGTTTGACTAAAGCACTCTGCTGACTTTTCCAGCCTGGGGCTCCAGCCTCTGCTGCAGAAGTGTGAGGAAGACAAAAAAAAAACCCCTCAGGAAAACAAGTTTGAGCTAGGTTATTTCAGTTGGTGTACCAGCTGATGGATCCTGACGTGGATGCGCAGAGATGCGCAGCATGTGAGTGCGCTCCTACCCTTGCCTGTAGAGCAATGACGTTTTGAGAAAGCACATTGGGAAGAGTCTGACCAGCTGAATATCTAAGGCTGCTGATTTTCTGCAGTATTGACCAAACATGACTGCATTCAACAGCACCTTAACCACCAAAAAAAAAGCAACCCTATACATAAATTGATACAGAATCCAGGTAGAGATGGATGGCGTCTATGAGACCCAACAATTACACAAGGTGAACTCGCACGGCCAGGCCTGCAGTATATGCAGGTTAACAGGTCTCTGCAGTCTACAAAACCAACGTAGATCCCTAATTTCTGACATTATTTCTCAGATCAAGTGTCCACAGAGGACTCCCGGGTATTTCAGCTATGAGCTGCTATAATTTCGTGTGCATCGCTGTCAAAATTTCCATCCTCGATTTTGCGTGAGTTTTTATACGGCTTTAGCAGCCCAAGTGACTTTTCCACTGCCTTGTCAGATGGCCTCACTTTTCTCATCATAAACCATAAAAGCTGCATGAAATACATGAGTGCACAGTTTCTGTGAGCCAGCTCTAATACAAATTATTTGTCGCAGAAACAACTAGCTGCAGCTGCACATTTGTAGGCAAATCTTTCTGTGCGTTAAGTGAGATAACAGACTGGGATGTATGTACGTTTTATATCTGAGTTCTTACAAAACATTTACCATCGATCAGTGTGCAGTCTAGATCTCTTCTGCTATCTTCTATTGCCTTTCTACTAATTTTTCTTTTCATCTTTGTATCCCGTAGGTAAGCGTAATCAATTTAAATGTGATACTTATATCTCTTCCCCAACAGTCTGGATT
Source organism: Haliaeetus leucocephalus (assembly GCF_000737465.1). NCBI lineage: Eukaryota > Metazoa > Chordata > Aves > Accipitriformes > Accipitridae > Haliaeetus > Haliaeetus leucocephalus. The sequence continues at coordinate 3,449,623 of NW_010973450.1, read as the reverse complement.
TTGCTGTTTCTTAAAGGATTTGTACACTTCACAATGAAGTCAATTATTATTTCAAAAGTATCTTTTAACATGTGACATATAATAAAAGCTATTATATTGCTATCCCAAGTCACAAACCACAATAATCCAGCTTTAATTCCATTTTCTTTACTTAAACATATGTGATGCTTTTGGCTGGGAAACATGACCTATGATTAAAAGTTTAAGTGACTTGGGGCTGGTGGAAGAGAATTCTGAAACAAAATATTATAACAACCCTGAAGCATAAGGTAGAATATTATATGAATCTTCATTTATACGAGGAAGGCTGCTTTTTATGTAACAGGGGAACAGACAAGCTGCTCACTGTGGAGGAAATGGCATGGACTGCAGTTGCTCAGAAGTCTGATATCAGGAAAAATGTTGAAATAGTAAGGTTAGTGACACAATGGCCTAGTTCCAAAAGCAAATCCGTGAAAAAGTCCTGGCCTTCAGCCACTGACAGGTTGGTGGCCACAACCAGTCTCTTGATCTTGTTTGCTTGCCTAAGCTGAAGGTCTATCTGAGCCTAAGTTGAACGTGAGTCATCCTTCTTCTGGACTCAGAGCCACAGTTACTATTGCAAGTACAGCAGCTGCTGCCAGTTCCTCCACTACTTTATGGCTGGTGGGCTTCCATCATTAACTTGATTTGCTATTATTTGAATTCATTTGGTTAAAGTCTGGGGCTTCAGTCTCCTATCTCACACAAAACCAAGGAGCACCTCTGTGCAGCTCTCTCCTCGATGGATACACTAATTTGGGGTCAAGACCTACCTCCTACTGGAGCCAGTAGAAAGAACCCTACTCATTTCAGTGGAGTTAGGTCAAACTGTGCAGAAGATGCTTTGGGGTTATTAAAACATCCCATGCATATTGTGGACAGATGCAAGATTGCTGTGTGCTAAGCTTGGAAACCATACGGGCAAACACAGAGCGGTGCTAAACTGAGCTAGTAGGGCCTGATGGTACATAATTGAGCTCAGCACCGGTAAGAACAATTTACTAATAAAGGTTAGAAAATAAATTGTTAGTGCCACCCAAGGTGGTGGGGAAAAAAAAAAAAAAAAAAAATGTTCGGCATGCCCTGTTGTGAAGGGTTTCATTGCCGAGCAGCTCTTTGCCCCGGTTCCTTCCAACCAGGTGACAGCATAAAGCATTGCTTTTAAGCAAACTCAAGCCAGTGTGTGATTACAGCTAGCAAAGTCCTGCCAGGTCCGTGGGAGCCAAAACTCTTCAGCACTGAATATCCTGAAACAGCAGCAACATTCATTTCACCCTTCACAGAGTTCATCATTACTGTACATGTATTCCCTCAGCAGGAGACAATGGCAGCCAAAAGTAAAATAATTGTTTCTCCTTGTAGAGGAATGCTCCAAGAAAAGGCCCCAGGGACTATTCCAAGCAAGTCCAATTTTTTCAACCATATCTAGAAAGAGTACTGCCATCTGCTTTTATCACATAATTTACACAACGCTTAGCCAGAGACAGAGCATAATAAAACCTGCTGCCCCCCTCCTGGGAAACGGTGCCTTTTAAAGAGGATTGGTGACCCCACTAGTCCAATTTGGTCTGAAATTATTGCTCTGATATTGGAAATTTTCTGTACAAGGAGGCAATGTACAATGGCATAAGTAGCAGAAGTTACTTGGGTTTTGTTCAGTTCCTGGGTGTTTTTTTCCCTTATCTAAAAGTATTTTTCACTTAGTAGAGGGCGTACACAACATACGTTGTTGTGGTTTAACCCCAGCCAGCAACTGTGCCCCACGCAGCTGCTGGCTCACTCCCCCCCCCGCAGTGGGATGGGGGAGAGAATCAGAAGAGCAAAAGTGAGAAAACTCATGGGTTGAGATAAAGACAGTTTAATAGGGAAAGCAAACCAAGGAATTCATTCCCCACTTCCCAAGGGCAGGCAGGCGTTCAGCCATCTCCAGGACAGCAGGGCTCCAGCACACCGAACGGGGACTTGGGAAGACAAATGCCATCACTCCAAACATCCCCCCCTTCCTTCTTCTTCCCTCAGCTTTATATGTTGATCATGACATCCTATGGTCTGGAATATCCCTTGGGTCAGTTGGGGTCAGCTGTCCCCCCTCCCAACAACCTAATCACACCATATGAGAGCCTGGCCTCATGTGGGAACACAAGTGTCTTGGTGATAAAGGTGTAAATTAATCCTAGGCTGTGTACCAGAGTCCCTATGGCTCTTCCAGATGTTGATAATGAAGACACACTGGAAAACAGCACGTGAAGAAGTTGCCCAAGTCCACAATAACCTCATCTGTGCTACCACCCCCTCTTCCATGAGCCCCATCACTCTAGATCACATGCCAGGAGTGAGCTAGTACCTATCTAGTGGGATAAATGGTGTTATCTAGTAAATACACATTTTGTATGCCTGGAGATTCATAGCAAAAGTTGTAATTTTGGTCCCGTAAAATGGCTCTCTGGGTGTTCTTTGAGCAGAACAAACAAACAACAAAAAAATTCACTCCCTAAAACACTATTCTTCATTTCATGACTTTTTGAAGAATATGGCACTTCTTTGGGGCTGGGCAACTTCTACCCCATATTCATGGTAGTTGGTTTTGTTAGAGGTTTTTTTTTTGTTCATGGTATTCCTCAGAGAGAGGATGTCTAAAGTACCTTTTCCCAGCAACTTATCATAGTTCGTGGTACTAAAAACACACATACTGAAAACATCAGCTCGCTATGTTCATTAGGTACAGAGTTTGTAGAACAGCACAAAACTCAGCTACATACTTTGTAGAATTTTCAGAAAGCTGCCATTTGGCCAGAAGCCCTCTTCAAACTTCATTTATATCAATACACAATAACCTGCTCATCTCAATCAAGCCTATCCTTAAATTTATACTCAAATGACTCATGATAACCCACAATTTCTATTTGCACATGGTTATATCAAATCTCTTCTTTAGCTGTACAAATACTGACACTCTACCAGTTCTCATTATTTGCCTGGCTCTCTTGGTTTGCAATCGAAACCCTTGTGCATTGATGCTGTTCACATCCTTTTCTTTTACAGGCGCGCTGAATCCCATTAAAATTCTCCATGTAGTAGTTCATCTCTCTTTATCTGTTTTTCATGAAGCTGGGCTAGCATTCTTTCATGGAGAATAAGAAAGGAAAGGAGGAGAGCACTATATACCATTTACCACATACTTTTTAAAGAAGCTTCCAAAATAGATGCAAAATAAATATCTACAGTAACACTTTTCTACTCAGCTTAGAAGTGATTATATTATTTGGTAATCCTCATGGATATTCTTGACGCTTCCTTCTTAATGTATGCACCTCATCAAAAGAGTTTCTTTCAATATGTTTGACTAATACAAGAATAGATGCACGAGGCCTGTCACTTACCCAGTGTAAGCACACAGCTTCTTGACCTCAAATCATACAATAATTTCCACTGAACAGGACCTCTGGAGATCATCTAGTCCAATCCCACCCTCAGAGGAGCTCCACTACAGTAAAACCAGGTTTCTCCAATCAGGTATATTGCCCTTAGCATGGACATGGACCTGCCCAAGCAGAGACTGACTGTGCCAAGGGCTTCTACAGATGACCCGTACCTTGTTCCATAGGTGATAACTGCCTTCATCACCTTATAAACTGGACATGCTGCTATCCTCAAATTGATATAGCCACTGCTGTATTTTTTATTTGCTGCAGCAGCGCCAAGCACTGAGGTATGATCCTGTAGCATTTGTAGGATTTTTAGCTCTGTATTCTGGACTGGTATGCTATCAGACTGTCATAATTTTTATTGAATTATAAATAAATACATATTCACTAGCTTTATAAAATTAATTTTAGAAAAACCAGTAAAGCTGTATTGTGTTTGTGTGGCAAGATTTTGGTAGCAGGGGGGCTACAGGTATGGCTTCTGTGAGAAGCTGCTAGAAGCTTCCCCCATGTCCGACAGAGCCAATGCCAGCCGGCTCCGAGATGGACCTGCTGCCGGCCAAGGCTGAGCCCATCAGTGATAGTGGTAACGCCTCTGGGAGAACATATTTAAAAAGGAAAAAAGTTGCAGGACAGACAGAAACGGCAGCCAGAGAGAGGAGTGAGAACACGTGAGAGCTCTAGCCCCGCAGAGCCCCAGGTGAGTGCAGAAGGAGGGGAGGAGATGGTCCAGGCGCCAGAGCAGAGATTCCCCGGCAGCCTGTGGTGATGAAGACCACGGTGAGGCAGGCTGTCCCCCTGCAGCCCAGGGAGGTCCACGGGGGAGCAGATCTCCACCTGCAGCCCAGGGAGGACCCCACGCCGGAGCAGGGGGATGCCCGAAGGAGGCTGGGACCCCGTGGGAAGCCCACGCTGGAGCAGGTTTTCTGGCAGGACTTGTGACCCTGCAGGGGACCCACACTGGAGCAGGCTGTGCCTGAAGGACTGCAGCCCGGGGGAGGGACCCACGCTGAATCAGCTCAGGAAGAACATTACCCTACTCTGGTTTGATTGGCAATAAATTAAGTTGATTTTCCCCAGGTCAAGTCTGTTTTGCCCATGACAGTAATTGGTTGAGTGATCTCTCCCTGCCCTTATCTCGACCCATGAGCCTTTTGTTTTATTTTCTTTCCCCTGCCCAGCTGAGGAGGGGGGAGTGATAGAGCAGCTTTGGTGGCACCTGGCCTCCAGCCAGGGTCAACCCCCCACAAAAGCTTACCTGGAAACCTGTTCTTTGTTTTTCTGTTATTGCTTATCATACTTCCCTCATAATGGAGAAACTTCTCAGCACATATGTTTCCATTCAAACGCAATTAATTCTGATCAGGTATGCACCAATTTACGTGCTCCTGGGTGCTGATTAGATAGAAGAGTAATCTGTTTTGAATTAAACGTTCAGATTGCATTACACTATTTCATGCCATTCATCACATTAGGAAATGAAAAGTGTTGCTTTACATGAAACAGAATCAATGAATGAAGCATGCACTGCTATGAAACGCTTCCAGTCTGAGATACCGATAGGACAATCTACCATCTAAACAATTATTCAGTTTATTTTCTTGCCTTTATTCCTTTCACTGAGATAGAAGTCATGGCAATTAATAAGGATAAAGTTAAACCAACTTGGAAAAGAGAGTCAGTTACCCAAAACCATTGAAATTAAAGATATGATGCTGTTACGCTTGAAAATACCTTTGATTTTTCTGTTATTATCCTTGAAAACTGCTGTTAGCCTCGGGATTTGTTGTGTTACTTACATTAAGCATAGGGGATGCTGCATTTCTGCAGCTGGGTGCTGTGCTGACTCCCAGCCATCAGGGACAGGACAGCAACAAACCTCAGCTAAAGACTCAGGCCCGTCCCGCTGCCCCAAACAAAACTGGAAACCACTATTACATTGCACCACCAGGCACCATAGGCATTTGCTTCCCAAAGAATAACTCCTCTCAGCTTTCTGGGAAAGAAAAAAAAAAAAAAAAAAAAAGGCTTGAATCTCTAATAAACTGCTTAAGCTTTTGTCATACTTGCCATGATCTAGACTCCCAGGAAAACAAATTCTTTCTGAGCTCATAGCCCTCAGTTACGATCTCAATGATTTAATTAAAAAGGAAAAGTTTCCTTCTACAGCCAGAAGGCAGCTGAAAGTATTGGACAGTTAGCAGGAAGAGGAAAACAGCTCAAGGATATTGTTAAAAACATCCGGGTAAGAAAAAAATGCAAATAATTTAACAAGTTGTGCTAGAAGGAGACCAGATCAAATACTGAATTTTAAACTAGGTCCAAACTAGAAGCTACTTTCCTTGAGTTTAACCCGTCTTAGGGAGGCTCTTTTTGCCATACTGCTTCAGCTACAGCTGGAAGCACCACCTCCAAATTACTAACAACATTTTCAACATCCATGTATGCAAAAGGTGCATTATTCTCAGGAAAAAGAGCACATCCTTCTGGGATCCAAACCCAGGTTTTTGGGCTCACACATCTAAAACTTCACAGACTTATCAGGAGCAAACAGAACCACCTGAAGCGTGCCTGCGTCTCGCAAGGAGGTAAACAAAATTCAACCATTATATTGCAGAGCCTAGCTTCTGTTTTTGTCCTACTCGCTGCACAAGGGGGGGAAAATTGAGTTCAGAGCTCTCATGAAGAACGCCACAGTGACAGTGAAAGAGAGGTGTCCTGAGCCAAATTCAACTCCTGAAACACCTGAGCCACTCGTAGGTTTCTTTGTCAAGCAGGGACCTCTCCTCCTCATAAAAATAGAGAAGAAAATAAAGAGCGTAACTTCAGCTTTGATTCAGCTGAAGGAATAAATACCCTGTTTTCTCAGGGGCCGTGTGAAGCTGGTTGTCTTTGTGTTAGTCTGAACTCATAACACCGATTATGACTAGAGCATATTCATTATTCTTCCTGAATGCTGGAAAGCATAGAAGAAAATCTGGTTTTTACCCTGCAGTACACAACTGATGGCAGCAGCCTGATTTCACCAGTCATTTCACCAAAACCTAAAGGACTAAGATGTTTATGGGTTCAGGAGAGAGACCAACCACTAGACAGATGCTTGCACTAGAAGCCCCCTTTTTTTTTTTTTTTTTTTTGTAAGTAAGCCTTTAAAAGCAGGTTACAACAGTCCAAGTGCAGCAATCAGTTACTCAGCTTCTTTAAAAATGAATAAATAAGGAGTATTATTTTTCCATGGGTACAGGCTATATGCTTTGTCTCCTCATGTTTCTAAGGCCGAAGTGGGAGAAGATTGCCTTTGTTTAACCCATATAGAGAGATAATTAACTAGGGACATTTAGTGATTCTTTGTCATTCAGGATAATTAACTAGGCTGGCACAGAAACACTGTTTGCACAGGTTGTCTTTTCCCAAGTTGATCTCTTAGAGGGTTGTGTGTGTGTTTTTCTGCAGGTTTGGGTGGGGTTTTTTTAAAGAGATCATCAGTTTTATCCTGATGTAAAACATAAGAATTGCATCTGATTACCAGAAATTAACAGAAATGATCGTTAGCAGCTCTGCAACACCCTGAGTCAGCTCCCTTTGCATCTGAGGGTCATACTTTCCAGGCAGGCTGATGTATATGCTACTATCCCTTACAGCCTTTCACCTCTCCTTAATCATCTCACTCTCGGCCACCTTGATAACCTCTCGTCATCCTTATTAAAGACAGAAAATATATTAGCCGAGTACATCAGCTCCACTAACTTACATAATTACTCTCCTTTCCTGTTTGTAGTGAAAACCCACCAACTCTCCAGGGTTCTCTTCCCAGCCACTTTTTCTAGACCTCTTTCACTTTGCTTCCTCCTGTAACACCAGTGCATTGCATTCTGTTTCAACTCAAGTTTACTTGCATGCCTTCTTTCAATATCTTCCTTTCAGTCTCCTCTGAGCCACTGTAGTCAACCCCGTGATAAACTCATGATTTCAAAAACCATTTCCTGATATTTTCACCCTTCGGAGCCATCCAGTGGCACCGAAGTACACAAAATGCCATGACTCGTATACGGTCCACTGAGAACTGGAAGAACTGTGTACAACTGCCATAGAGCCAGGACAAAGTAAAGAATGGGACCGTCTCCAGAAGCACTGGAGATAGCCCAGTCCTGTTTTTTCTCCTCATTCACAGCTTTTGTTATTTGCCCCATATTCTGCAGAGCTGCTAGGCACCTATTCCACGCTTACCTTCACAGCCCAACATAGGCTTGGGCATGTTTCTGATCAACGTGGTCCTCGTATAAGACTTCACCAAAACATGTTTCTGCTGTAGATCAGGACTTCCCAATGATCAGTCTCCATGGAGATACCTGAAAAAGATCATTTTCTGCTAGTGAGAATTCAAACTTGTTAGTGTGTATGAGCATTATGCAATGGATGAGGAAATGGCCAAAACGAAATGAGATTTCACAATTGCCTTTGGAGGATGAATTCCTCTGGCAGCTTCATCTCCCTTGGAGAGTCCCTTATTTTGACTTGTGGGAAGTATCATCCAGAAAGCAGTGGAAACCCTGTAGCTCCAGAGCAGGTTCAATACAAAGAATGGAAGCAAAAAAAACCCAACTTTCCTTCAAACAGAGCTTTTACAAAGACTTTTAGGGGTAAAACACCGTTCTCTTAAGCACCATTATACTGACACACAGACTGTATTGTACAGCAGGTCTTGCTCACACTCAGTTTACACCTTTATAACACCTTTTAGCATGTTCATTCCTATTTGCACTTTAACAGATGCACCAAGAAGCTGCTTGTTTGCTGGTATGACTCCTGCCCTCTATGTCCCTAGAAAAATAGCCAAAGTTAGTTGTTTGTTGTGGTTTTTTTTTAATGTCATTTTTATTCAGTACTTGACAACAGCAACAAAAACAGGACACTGAAGGATTATACTTTTAAAGAGGAGTTTCTATCAAGCAGCTATTCTTGTCCTAGTGTAATATCTCATTTTCTCAGCAGTTGATTAAAATCTATTCTGTTCCACTGGGCTACACCCAGTGACACTCCCCTGATACAGAGATATACGGAAGAGATAAAAGAAAATAATATATCACTGGCAACGCTCAGAACATTGTTAAAAGCATATATTCAGTACCTACTTATCTTTTATGTATACAGATATCTGCAGTGACAAATAGCCTATTATAGTATATGATTGGCTGAAAATAAAGAGCAGAAACTGAAAAAGAACACTGAATAACCTGATGACCATTTACTGGTCATATTTTACATCATCCCTCTAATTATATGCACTTTCAGATTACTCACAGGAGAATGAATGCAAGGAAAGAAAACAACATCATTTTAATGTGGTTCCAGCCAAGAAATGAAGCTAGTTATAGATTTCTCTAGTAATTCAGCCAATAAACAACGGGACTTGGGTTTACCACTGTATGAGGTGGATACCAGCAGCATCTCTAGGTACTTCTCCAGCAGTACTAGGAAGACTTGATGCCACAGGGGTCATCAGAAGAGAGGATAAGGACTCCATCAAAACAGAAACCAGAGCCCACAACTGGAACGAGATACCTAAAGGCAGGGGAAGAAGAGAAAGCAATCAGATCTCAAGGTCCTGAGCTCTTTGTGACCCCATACTGTATCTTCCAAAGGAACAGCCAGAAGAGGCACAGGGAAGAAAGAGACCACAAAACAAGGAAGGGTTAATGACTGAGTGGTTTATTCCATTTATTTGCCACTGGCTCATCTTACACAGATTATGACACCGATCATGTCCCGATACATGCATTCATATGTCGGAGGCTTATCTCTGCTCTTCTGAGCTCAAGGACACTTGTGCATAACACCTTTAATAAAATGCTCACAGCTGAGAATGAAAAATCTTGAGCTCCTTCTTAGATTTCTATTCACTTTTCATTTCAGCAAATTCACTTCCAAGAATCCAAATGTCACAATTTAACGACAGGCTACAAAGAAACCGAAAGTCTGGCATCCAAAATCCACTCTGGTGCAAATCTCGAACAATGCTGGGCTAAATCTGTGGTTTGACTTGGAATTGTATCGTTTGTCTGCTGGACTATTTTACAGCAAATTTTCAGCAGTTGCTATCCCAAATACATTATACCTGTATACACAGAGTTGTAATGAAGAAAATTGAAAATTCCCTGTTCGATAGAGCTGTACTCCACGCTCCTCGTGAATTAACTAAGAATTCAGTGGCCATACAGATTATCAGGTCTTTTGTGGTTTCGTTTGAGAGTGTAATACAAAAAATGCACAGGCTTTAAGAATAGTACTTTCAGAGCACCTTCGTTCATTAACTCTTTAAGCTCATATTAAAAGGTAACCAGAGTTACTTTTGACCTAAGTACTTTTCACTTTCCCATCCATTTCTTCATAGACTTAAGACAACCATATAAACTTTTTCCTTAGACAGATGAATCCATAATTACCCAACTGAGAGTTCTTTGCAATTTTTTTTGTGAGCATCAGCTACCCCCCACTGCCAAAGATGAGATACTGGTCACACACTGCTGATCTAATCCAAAATCACTGTTCTTGCTACCCAGCAGGTAATAATTCTATTCATCCGCTTCATTCATTTCACCTAATCAATCATTGATTCAGGAAAGCTCCTTGAATTTTTTTTATCTATCATTTACATGGACAAGCAATACATATTTAGCTCCCTTAATATTTCTTCATACATCAAGTCATCAATGCCTCTAGCCCCTTAATCAGTTTTGTTGCTCTTCTGTGAATACCTTCTGGCTTTCCCAAGTCTTTCCAGCACTGAAGTGCTCAGCCAAGAATGCAGCATTTCAACTGCACTCTCACAAGAGTTCAATAGATAAAAATAAACTCTTCCTTTTTTATCTTTTGGATGCCTGGGCATCCAAAATCGTAAGTATATTATTTACCAGTTAGGACAACTTTTTTATTCCAAATATTAGGTCTGCAGCTGCAGTACCTAAAGAAGTCTGAATTTCATTAGCTTTACAAGGGTTTTAGTGACGATTTTCTTTCATTTTGTTCTCAATTAATTTCTAACTTTTTACTGGGGATTTCAGGTTTGAAAACAACTGAAAACACCAAAGCTCAACGCTGTTAAGTTTGCTGCATTTCACCTCAAAAAAATAACAAAAGTAACTTGATTTCCATGCAAACACCATAAATCACCGTTCGCTTTCTGATTCTTGTTACATACTTTTGCTCAACTCATCAGACATTGCCTTCTTGAACATAGACTGAGTTACTACATCCCAATGATGTCAGAAGCCAGCAGTCTGTTAACATAGTACACATATAGCTTGTGTATGGTGTTCACTGTGAAACAATGCAAAATCTCCTCTTCTACTACCTTGGTAAACTTTATCAAACCCTTGATGGACCTGATTTACATACGAAGTAAATTACTAACATCACTTAGGCAACTGACTACTGTGACCACCAAAAAACCCATAGCTGTGGGAGACTAGTTAAGCATCTTTTCCTGAGCTCAGGAAGAAGTATCATTTTAGGGCAGAAACCATCTTATACCTAGAATTTGATTTTCCTGCTGCTGAGCTCCAAAGCCCTTGGCAATGCCTCCTTCCCAGTCAACAACCAAAACTCCTTCTTTAACTCCTTCCTCACGCCTCTCATTTCACCAAAATGAGCGGTGCAAGGACCCTCTGTGGAAACGTTGCCGACTTCAGACTGTGACTAGTTCCACAGCCTGAACAAAGCAGCCTTCTCCTGGCACCCTGGACACAAGTTGGCCTCAGCATATCTGAAGCTTTGAAGAACATGTTTAGAGGGAAGCTCTATAGCTCCCCTCTGACTTCTTGATGCTCCTGAACCTTCCTTTTTTTCAGGCATGGGGTTTTTACATGGAGACACAAAGTTCCAAAGGGAAAAGTCATCCCTAAACGGGTGGCAAGGGAGGCCAGGTGTATGCGTGCAGGTTAGCTGTTTTTCAAGCTGAGTAAATATCAGCAATCTATATAAACCCAACTTCAGCTGGCATAAAGTGAGGTTCATGAACCACTACTTTGAACCCTGTACTCATTTAAAGCTTTCAAAAGTTACTTCATCCCTTCCACTCAATAAGTTTTCTGATTTATTACAAAAAAGTGAAAGGTCCTCTCTCCCATTACCAATTACCTGAGCCATGCAGTCCTCTTTGATGTATCCTCACATGAATAAGTTAGTTTCCAGACTTCCTGATCCTTACTACTTTAACTTAAAATATTTGTCAAACAAGACCAATTTTCTACTTATGCAGAAGCCAGCTAATTATTATGGTAGCCTGTCATTCTGTCAAACCGCCTTGACAAACAATATAGGAGATTAAAGAGTTGCTAATTGGCTGATACTGTTAGCAGCAATTTCATAGTGCTAATGTACCAAGAAAACATTAAAAAGTTGCTTTGATCAGACTATGGAAAAATTAAACAAAATGAGCTTTTGCAAGATGAATAGCGTTGTCCCACAGAAGAAACCCCATATGCAGGTAGCACTTTCAATATGGGATTAAGGAACACTACTACTGTGTGTGTATACATATATATATATACATATATATATAGTAAAGATGCTCTGCCAACAGAAGAAATTTTCTCCCAAGTCATTCTTGGATTTGGGCACCATTATTGAAAAATAGTGGGAAAACCACAAAAGAGATCATAAAACCACGAATTATGAATATATTTAAAGATACAGCTACAAGAGCTTCTTGTAGGAGTAGTAAGATCCAGTAGGAGTAGCAAGGTACTCTAAACTACTCCATCGTAAAAGCCTGCGACCAAAAAAATTGCCAGTGATTGCCTCAAACCAACTTGAAATACAACCACTCTCTCCTCAGCCGCTAAAGATGAGTTAGAAAAGATTGCAGATAGAATATAGCATGCCTTTCAGTTACAATCAATTAAGCAGGAAAAGACAAGATAATAAGGGTAATTAACAACGTTTGGACTAAGCTAGGATTATAAAAATTAACAGCATTAATTTTGTTACTTTCAGTTAATGTACCCTTGGACAGATTTTAAATGGATGGGTAGCAGTAAGGTCAGCGATCAGTGTAACATTCCCATTCTTGTCAAACCAATGAGAAAGAAATAAAATGTAAGTAGCAGGAAACGCATCAGTAAATTGTTCTGAAAAATACCGGAGCACTCACTTTTTCTCAGGAGAAAAATGAAACAGAAAGACATAAACATTTAGAAACGCATAAACAATACTCACAGTATGGTAAATATTGGAATACAAAAGCCTAGATGAGCTTAAATTCTCTTTTTCATTACCAAGGCCTTGCTAAATCTTCACATTTCTTAAAAAAAGCCTGTAACAAGACATGGTAAATAACCACAGTTGGGAAGACGTTGTCTCCTACCACATCTCGATCAGTTCAGCGAATGAGTCAGAGCTGTTCTTTCACTTCAGCTGCTTTCACTTGGGAGTTTTCTGGTTCCTGCAGGGAAAACAAGAAAGAAAATAAGACAACCTCCATGCAGTCTCCTTGAAAACCATAGCACAGAGACTGAGACAGTGCACGCAGCCTCCCAGAAACTGAAAAATTGAGAACTAGACTTTTAGATATCCTGAAGTGCTCAGGTCTGGATCTTCCATCCACTGCAAGAGTACTTTTCATTATGAAAACACATCATGGCAAAAAGGGCAAACGAGCACAGAATTGGGCAAGTCAGCATGGTTGTCAAACCTAACGAGAAATCCACCCGGTACCAGTTATTGTGGGCAAAGACACATGGGAGCTAATTTTTATCAACAGAAACATTGAAAGTCAAATAAAAGACAAAGAGGAAAGGATGGAAGTTTCTTTTCTGGCTTTCTGCTGCAAGTTCTCTCCTTTAGGAGCCGATCACACAGCCCACAAGAAAAGAAAAGATGTCAGGTGGCTGGAAGCACGGTAGACACAGAGCCCCACCTGCTTGGCACAGAGGTACTCGCTTTGCATTTTTGTATAGTCAGCAGCAGATAGGACTCTTTGGCAAGACAAAAGAAGAAATTAGTGAGGTGTCTGCTATCAAGGCGTTGCTCTTTAGCACCTTCAACTTGAGTCCAAGCCACTGCTGCTTTTTTTCCCCGCCCTCAAAAGCCCTGAATCTTCTCCTGAGGGGCCCTAGGAAAAAAATTAATGTTTATGTGCTTGGAGGGATCCAAATGTTACCATCTGCTGTTCTACAATTTTTCTCTATTTTCCTGATTGAGTTTAACACATTAATCATTGACACAGTATTGTTACTCATTAGAGTAAGTGATGTTGTCTAAAATTATGAGCAAGGGAAAGAATCACATTGAGTGAATTTCAGCTACAAGGAAAGCTACTAACTTCTCTTCAGCTACTTCCCAATTTAAAACACTAATTGAAATCAGTCTACTCCTTGCATCAACAAATGAAGGAGAACTATGTTGTTCTTTCAACCTTGTGTTCAGAGATTGCATTGATCTTCATTATATTAATAAGTCACATTATTCCTTCATTTCTGCTAGCTTTATAAGTAGGGAATTATACAGGAAAAAATGAACTGGGATGCTGCGCATTGAATATATCCACTTTTTTTCTCTTGCTTGTTTACCATTAACAGTTATACTTCATCTGTTGCTTAATGATGTTAGTGCTTAAATGATCTGATATTGGTTCACAGAATTATTATAGACTTAGATGTAGCTCTTCAAGACAAAAAGACAGGAATGGCTCCAGAATTTTTTCCAAGTTCCCAGAGGATAAACAATTAATTTCTGTAGGCTATGAGGTTCAGATTCATCTCATCAAAAAGCAGGCAGTTACGCTTATCTAGGCCCATACATAGCCAATATAGGAGAAGCCACAGCGTTCAATGAATTTGCAGCAAAGGGCTAATTAAAAAAGGAGCAATTAACGCAAAAAAAAAACTGGAAGGGGGGGTGGAGAAAAAACCATAAAAATGCAATGAACTTTCATAATTCTCTTGTTGAGCAAAGCATTTAAGACTTACTCAAGCATCACTATTTCCTTGTTAAATCATCCTGCGTACTTGAGCTCACTACATAAACAATCTCTTTTTTAAATAATAGACTATTTCAGGAAGCATTTGCTGCATGTATTTAACTCTGTATCCTCTTGACCATCAATCAGGTCCTGGAATTCATTACTTTTTTACCCTCCTCCATTTCCCAAAGTTGAATTAGACTGTTACAGTCAATCCCCGGGGCACGTTTGGCAGCTGAGGACCCAAACGGATGAGTCCAGCAACAGCGCGTTGGGGTCTGTATCGTCTCCTGGCCACCCTAGGTTGGCTCAGCTGATGGCTACAGACTCATCTGTTGGGCTGGAAGGAGATCCCTTTACTGTTGACCTTCTTTGAAGCCTCACATATTGAAGCCAAAAAAGTAGAGTATGTCTGTATACAAATCTTCACAAACTGTGAGTTAAATTAAGACTATTTTCCTAGGACTTTATACTTCCTGGGCAGAAGTCTGTGATGAAATTACAGCCATATAACATATCTTAAAGCTTGTCTCATATGTTCTAACTTTTGACCATGAATTAGAAATAAGATCTGCACCTTCAGCATTAGACATTGTTTTAAAAATGTAGTAATTAAAACGTGAAATCACTTTCAGACACTGCAACCCAACAATCATTAAAGACAAAATCATCATAATAACTATCAAGGGTTTAATATTTCTGTTAGTGACATATATGACATTTGCTGATACTAAGAGGGTTTGCACACATTTTGGAGAATAGGCTCAGACTTCAGAGCGATGCTGGCAAATTAGAAAAACAATTACAGAAGAACGTGGATACCTGCAAACTTCTACATACAAAAAGGAAAAACATTATCTGCTGAAACAGAGTGTAGGAGTGAGTTATTAGGGAAATCGGGGAGAAAAGAAACTGAGGAACGATTGAATCACAAGCTGAACTTCGATCACAGATGTCTGGCTGCTGCAGGAAAGGTAAGAGCGATTACAGGAGGTGGTGAGCGTGGACACATCTGTCCTTCTCCGTGGCGGTGAGACCTCATCCAGAGCGCTGTAGCTGATAGCCTGGTGCTGCACATCGAGGTGGCTGCAGATCAGCTGGAGGAACATCAGAGGAGAGCAACAAGAGGGACCAGAGAGCTCGAAAATATGACCTGTGAACAAGGGTGGGAGAAACTGGAGTCGCTGGAGCAGCGTGAGTGGGAGAGAAATGAAACCCCTCTTTACCTACGCAGGTATCTCAGGAGCTTTCGTGGTAGAGTGGGTTCTTCCAGGGTACTCAAAAGGCACTTTCTGAACTAGCTGCCAGCAAAGCGTTGCTGGCAAACAGTTTTGGGCTTGATGCCCTTGCTACCTAGATCAATCTTTTAATCTGCCCAGATGATCTAGAGGAAGAAGCATTCAAACTTTGGTACATCCTCATGCAGCATTTTGGATGCTGCATGTGAGAGAAATTCTTAAGGAAATTGGCTATTTGATTTTCCTAGTAATTGAGTTTTGTTGCAAAAAAGTATCTGTATAAAATCCTTGTTCTCTTAAGCAAATGAAAAAAATTACCTGCAAGCCTACAATATTTTAGAAGCGTAAGTTCTAACAAAAGAACAATTAGTCCAACAGCATACAAGGCCTACATGAAAAAAAAATCTTACTATATACATAATTTCGTTTCTACTGTGTTCAATTCTAGCTCTTCTAACAGCTAAACAGCAAGAAAAGAGAGTGGAAAAAGAGAACAAAACAGTTTTCTTAAGTATGCTATCCATGTATAATAAAATGTAATATGCAGACTGCGGTAAATTTAACCTCTTATTGATATGAAGGAGAAAAATGAGAACAGCCTAAGAGTGCTGTTAATGGGCGTTCATTTGGCACAGATTGCAATTACAATCTACGCAGCAGTTCCGAGTGGTTCTACTGAGCTATGAACAGAGTTTATATCGCAATTCACAATTTGAAGAGTATAGAACGAGAATGAAAATTATGCTCCTTCTTGTTAAATGACTAACAATACAATTTCAAGACATATTCAACATTAAATAACTAATCTTGAAAAATACTAAAATCTTCAAGTCCCATTCGAAATCTTAAGGGCTTAGCAAGCCACACCATGAACGTCTCTGATCAGGCAAAGGTCTGACCAATTGATGAGACCAAGTCAAACTTCTCTGCTATTAGTTGTTTATCGACATCATTTTTTCCTCAGCCAATTAACATATAATAACAAAGGTTATTTTTTTCAGTCACACCAAATATTTCTCAAAGGCTTTACTAGGATTTAATCACACCTTTTACAAATCACCTTTGTTTTCAGAAACAGCAAATGATAAATCCTCATTTTCCTAGATGCCACATTAGACGGGGTCAGTCACATCATACTGAGTGATGGACATAGCCAAACCCGCTGCTTCTTAATCTGTTTCCCTATTTAAAGACACTTTCAAACTTTTAGTTAATCAAAGCTAACACAGACCTTTCTGCTCGGTTTCACACATAATTTGTAGAAATTGCCGAGTACGGGTCGAGCCACCAGCTAGGCAGTCATGGACCACTAGGATAATTGGCTTTATATTGAATAACTCAGTCTCAGAGAAGGCTGCCTTTTCATCCCAACCTGAAAAAGCACGAAGAAACAGCAAACTCTGCATCAAAAAAAGTTTACTCTCACTAATTCAAAGGAAAAAGGAGGGTGCTGCATCACAGCTTGGCTTCCACCACCAGCGTGCTTGACCTTGCAGGCTACAAAATAAAAAATCCTTGTAACTGTGTTGGTAAATAAACTGATTCAGGCTGACACAGTGGTGATGGAAGAAGTGATATACATAGAACATCAAGCTGTCATTTCTATAAAATGACTTTTTTTAAACTAGCGGCACTTTAGAAAATGCCTTAAAACACAGCAATCTTTCAGACAATTTTCTTATGTTATAACATCAAAAACAAAAAGGGATGAAGCCTGTATTCAAGTGCTAAAGGACAAAAAAGGACATTTTGAAAATCTTCAGCGCTGTAATTACAAATGTGACAGTTGCTATTCATATAAGATTAGAAACAAAGAAATATGAAACTTATTATAAGCTTCATGAATGTTTACTAAATTTAAACATCCCTACTTAATTTTCAGCATTTGCAGCTTCAGTTCAGTTACATTCAATGTGTATTCACTTTAAACAACCTTTAAACCAAAGTACAATACAAAAACACTGTTAAGCACTGGTAATGCTTGAGCCTTGCAAATAAGCATTCTTCTTCAAATATTGCCATTTATTACTTCCATGAGAAACTCTGAAAAGTACGGTGTTCTCACACAAATAGTGTTGTAGTTGCTACCTACCTATCGTTAATCTCAGTGGAGTATAGACGCTTCCGAATACCTCAGGCAACCACGTACCACATCATCTAGGTAAGGGATTAGGTGCCTATTTAAAAGTCTGACATGTTTTCCTAATCCACATCTGTTTTATGGGATTATAGTACCTAGCTCACAGGTAAATCCCAATACCTATTTGCAAATATTTCATTAGACGCCTATGAAAAGTTAGAAAGAAGAATGAGGTATTGCTATTATTTCAGCTCCAGTGCAGAATTTATTTCTGTACTAGTGATTGAAAGTATCAATTAATACTAACACTTACAGTTAATTATTGTTAATATAACTGGGATTTATTATCTGTGGGTAGGACTTCAGCACTACTTTTAAAATTTATGCTTATGGCTGTCTGCTATGCTTTGAAAATCATCATTTTATAATTAACATGCAGAGTATTAAACAAATTTAATCTTTTAAAGCTAGTATTTTATAAAAGAGCAAGAGGAAAGACTTTCCTACAAAATAGCAGTCAGAACTATTTAAATCCAAAGGCCAAGCAATTACACAGTTCATTTTAACTAAAATAAAACAGTAAGGCTCAAGCAGGAGCTTTAGGCTGAAGGAAGGGAAGACAACGGAGAGCACTTGGGGCCAGATGGATGGTTCAGAGCGAGCAGGAGTAGAGAGGGTGCAGCCATATAGCATATATATCATTCCCCGTGGGTGAACTGGGATATACATTCAGCCACAGCAATTGAGACAAAGGCGTAAGCCACAATAACTTTTTTTGAATTTTTTTTTTTTTTTGGCGATGGGGAAGGGAGCAACGATATTTTATTACGAAGCTAAAAGTCGCATTCCTGTGAGGTTAACAAATTAGCTTCTGGTGGGTATTCCCCACATGAAAACGAAAACGTCACGGTGGCAAAAGGAATCCTTGATATTAGAAGAGAACACAAAGCAGTTAAAGTATTATTAAATATAACCTTCAGAGAAAACTATTATTTTAATTGGCTGAATGATATTTATGAGTCATGACAGGCAAAACCAAGAAAAACAGAGATGCTTAAATTTTCTCTTTTCTCTCCCATTACTGACACCAGTCCAAAGGCTGGGGAAACTCTCAGAGCAATGTAAAGCAACAGAGAAGCTTGTGTACAAGACAATCAGGAAAGAGATTCAGAGCTGATTATCAGTAGGAGCAATTTTCTTCTGGAAGCTGTAACAACTCAGATCTAAACTTTTGCTTTTCAGCAAAGTACTAGCTCACAGAATATAAAATAGTTGTTACATAAACCATAACAGCAATGAAAGCAGCCAGAGCATTACTGAGCAAAAACATAGTAACAGCAAGTATTTTACGGAGGTGACGACTACCTTGCCCCCCTCACGTTACATGCCATTTAGGTATTCCTTCCAGAGCACAGGCTGCTGTAAAACTCTTACTGCATTGCATTTCTTCCTTTGCAGCGTAACATCCACTACCGTAGTTTTATGTGTGTATATAAGGTGTAAGAGCTCATCCAGAGGAAAATAAGATGGAGGTGCTCTAAACATTACGTGGTCCTTTTGAAAGGCAGAATACAGCAGCAGACAAGTCACTGTCTGCTGCTTCTCTTGCCCACCCCTGAATGGAAATGACAGTAGAGGACCTTCAACAGGAGCCAGACTCAAAGCAGCATGCAAAGGACCCAGGGTGAACAGGTCCAGCTCAGAGGATGAGAAATTTGACTTGATAAAATAAAGCTTTTCGTCTATCTACCTTAGACCCACTTGTAGACATCATGGATAAAATTTTGTGTAGCTGCTCTGCGAACCACAAATAGTTTCATCAAACAACTGACTCAACTTGAAAGCGGTTTTCCAGCTTTGGTATATAAATGAACCTTCGCAGACTGTAAGCACTGTAGGAGATAGTACAACCTTGCCGTCTGTTTTAAGATTGCAGTAGTCAAGGTTTCGTGTTTCAAAGAAAAAGAAAGCCATGTATTGATGGGAGTCTCCTATTAAAATATCTTTTCTCACAAGTAATCAGACTGAAACCAGCAGTGAAAAGTTCATAATCATTGTGACTATGACAAACATTTATCATCATTTATTCTCAAATCACTTCAGTCCAGAAAACATTCCATGAGAGCACCCATGGAAAATAGTTGTACTGAGAAAAGAGTGAAAGAATATACTAGAATACATTAATTCACTTTGTACTGCAGTTGTTGCAAAGTAACAAACTTCTGTGTTAAATTCACTTTATTTTACCTTGTGGAACAAGTACTGCTTTAAGCACTGCAAATTAAAAATGAATCTCTTTAAGAACAACCCAAGCTCCTTTCACTAGTTTTGTAAAACAGCTGTCAGGGGAGATGCGTTGAGCTCAGGAGAATGAGACCCACCATCCTTCATGGCAGGTATTAAAATTCCCAAAGAAATTGGAAGCAGTGTCCTCCAGTTTGTCCAGGGGAATATCCAGAAGGATAAATGGGAAAACAATGAAGGAGAATGACAAAACCTGAGCAATGGGTGCTCAGACTCAGATTTCTTACCAGATAAGTTATTTCAGAATTTGTCAGGAATATATTAATCTTGCTTGGAGAAAAAAGCCACATGCTTAGAAGAGACCTGACAGTAGAGTTAACAACTACCCCCTTCACCAGGCTAATGTGGCTCCAGGAACCTGAAAACTGAATTTTCTCTTTCAGATATCAGAATCAATTAACCCAATCACTCAATAAGAAGAGAAGGTTTTCATTTACAAAAATTGATCAACCCAATGATCCAGAAAACAGGCAAAGGGTGAAAGTAAGCTCTGCGATCCACCTCTGTGAGGGAAGAAATACAACAAATGGTATGCTGATTTTATTCTTTGGGTGGATTTCTGCTTAACTGAATGTTGCCTATCAAGGTGGATTTATCAGATCTGCACAAACAACCTAAACCGCCGAGGAGCAGAACGACTTTCCTATCTGCTTAACATCACCAGACTGCACAAACACTGGCAGACAGCGCTGCAGAAATTGTGTCTGTTCGAAGAACAAAATTCCCATCTTTTAAATTGTTGGCTGCAGTTCAGTAAAATCACTTCAAAGTATTCATAAGGCACAAATTCTTTTTCGTGAAAGAAGCAACATGGTCTTCTCTTTCTTGCTGTCTTCTGAAGAGACAGTAAATGCTAACATATCTTTGAAATGCTTTCAGGGCTGGAGCCAGAGGCAGAGGTCCATATTTAGTAGAATGTTTTGCCATGAACGCATTGCACCAATACCAGATTTCCGCTTACTTGCCGTTACACGCAGACCCAAACACATAGCTTTGTGGTCCGAGACCTCCATGTCTCAAAAGTTCACACCACAGGCACCAAAGTGGCACTGCTCCTCACATATGGGACAATTCAGAAAAATAGATGTGTAGTCATGGCTGCTCTTCAGGCTTCTAGGACAAAGGAAGCCTGGAGACCACGGCAGCACCAAAACGAGAAAGAAGTCCCCTCCAAGCTATTTTTGGCAATAGATAACCCATGCCTGTAATTAAATGAGGCTTGGAGCAAGCACCAAGCCTGCAGGACTGGCAGCCACCCACCAAAACGAAACCACGAGATCGTTTTGCACCCAGCTGGTCTGCAGGCAACTGGTTGCAGAGGTCTCCTTCCCAAGGAACAGGTTTCTTTGGACCAGCAGTGGGGTTTTGTTCACGTTTATCACTCCTGGTTGAGTAAGTTAAGACTGAATTTGCCTTTGAATATGTGAAACGTGAGCGTTGAGTTCAGTACCAACCTGACCGCACGGGATCCGCTCTCAAACCGACCAGAGCCAAAAGGCCACTATCAGCAGCACTGAACAACAAATTAGGGACCACAAGTGACAGGTTATTTTGTATTTTTTGCTGAGAACCACTATGATAGTTGAGCGTACATCCATACATTTTATATATATGCTAGTAAGACCCTAATATTAATAGTATACTACTAATTCAAAAATTATAGAAATGCTCTAATACACAAGGTGAGGGAATTCAAGAACTCCAGTGTAAAGCAGGATTAAGTGTATCCAGGGCTCTGTTCCCAAGGACTGCCAGCAGGATGGACACTGGTTCAGCACCCTTGTTCAGAAACCTTTTGCCACGCAAGTATCTAAGAATTACCACTTATTCAAACATGCAATTTTGAAGCCAAATTACAAATGGTTTTGACCAGGAGGAGGAGGACGGAGGTACTTCTGATGCAGATTGTTAAAAAAAGTCTCCATTTTCATTTCTTGTTCTGATTTCTAATTGTTTTTATTAAATGGCAGTTTCTGTTGGTTGTATGCTTAAAAGCTAGCTGAAAAATTTTATTCAAGTTTTATCAGAAAGAAATCAGCTAGCATATATCCCGGAAAAGTCATTTTCGTAAAAGATGAAAGCAGCTAAAACCCATCCTTTAGCATTAATATTTTATGCCAATTTACTTGCAGCTAGTACTAGTTACTCCAGTCACTGCATCTAGTAATGTAGGAAGCACTAATATGAGCAAAGGTAGCATACATATCCTCACTTTTTTTTTTTTTTTTAGTTTTATCAACCTATTTTACCTCTTCTCAGTTTCTGCTACCAATGATTCTTGTATTTCTTAATTTAAGATATTTTAAAATGCTATTAGTCCATAATGAAAAAAAAAAAAAAAAAAAGGCAAACCCTTCAAGACACATGAAAAAAGGCCTTAAAATGTCCAGAGGGGCTGTCTGGTCAGTGTTTCTGTTCCTCTTTATCACAAGCTAGCAAGGAACAAAACCCTGTCATTGCGATTTTTCACACATTTTATGTGCGTGTGTACTCTGCAGCTGAAGTCTCATCCACTGGCCCAGAGCAATCCTGGGTGTTACTGATACAGAGCAAGTAGTAATACACAGAATAGAAGACAAACTCACGGAAAACAGCAAACTACTCCCACAGACAGGCATCCCACAGGTTTTCCTTGCTTTACAAAACTCCCCGAAGGTGTGCTGGAGCAGGGCGCTTCCACCCACTGTGGCTGCGAAAGATGCTCTCCTGCATCCGCGGCCGCTCCCTGCCAGCGCTCACCTGGAGCATCGCACCCCTCCCTTCTCTCTTTCCTCCCAGAACGAAGACCAAACGTTACCGTGAAAATATGTAAATGTTATGCAAAGCCTTGACAAGTCTACTGCAAATAAACTCAGGTGAACTCCCCTGCTTTGCTATGCTGTTTATTACACTAAAAACTCAAACAGAAGCCACTGTGCATTTTAGGTTATATTCTGCTGCTAAAGAAAAGAGGAAAAAAAAAAGTTGGGGGATGGAAGAAAGAGCTTGCTACTTCTTAGCAGACACAGAGCTTCACAGACAGGACAGGGAGAAGCGGCAGGGAGCCGACAGGTAGCGTCTCCCCGCAGAAAGCCAGCAAATGCTCCCAGCAAAAAGGCAGCACGCTGCATCTGGATTGTCCCTACCTGCGGTTTTCAGCAGCTTCAGCTT
Organism: Haliaeetus leucocephalus; assembly: GCF_000737465.1. NCBI lineage: Eukaryota > Metazoa > Chordata > Aves > Accipitriformes > Accipitridae > Haliaeetus > Haliaeetus leucocephalus. The sequence continues at coordinate 3,426,445 of NW_010973450.1, read as the reverse complement.
CTGCAGATTAGAGCTTGTACGGAAATAGTTTGGGCACATAAAAATGCAGCTGAAAAATAGAGCCACTGAGTAGAGAAACTGAATCCATCAGGGCTTTTTCTTAATTTTGGAGGCAGGGAAGGATGGAGAGAAAGGGTGAGAGGTGAACATAGGCATTTGGTTCTTGCTTTTTAGGACAGATTGGAAACAGGTATCTCCCATCGGAGAAGACATCTGGGGCCGGGGAAATGTTTAGTAATCTCTAATGGTTTGCAAATGTTCACCCGAGGAGTAAACTAAAATAATATCAATAAGGAATGACAAGGTAAAGCGACAAGCTCAGCATAGGAACGAGAGGCTTTTAGTGCACTAGAAAGTGTATATATTGCACTAGAGTATATGCTGTGTGATGCCTAAATTATTTTTAAACAACAAATAATCAAGCGTTCTTACGTGAACAGCAGCTAAACGATTAAGACGCAGATTCCTAGCCTGCACTGTGTTGACTCAACTCCTCCGAGCAGGACCCAGCTTTCGGGGAAGGCAGGCTCCAGACCCGCGCTCACCGCCTCTGAAAAACTCAACCTAATGAGTCACACTTTAATATCTTCAGGCTGCGGCATATTAAAAAGCAGTCAGAAACCATCTTTAAAACTGCTTGCCTGGAATTTCAAAGAGCACTTTAGAACAATTTCCTAAATAAGAGTTTCAAAAGTTGCCAAGGATTACTATGAATTAATTCAGCAGAAGTTGAGCTTCCCAGGGAAAGATCCCTGGCAGTACATTGCACCACTACCCCTGCTTAGAAACCATTTTCCTCTCTTCCAGAGCACAGGATCAAGTTTGAGGTAAGTCATTTACATAAATCCATAATGCATCTACCAAGCTTTTAGTTCTCAAGGGTATTATAATGCTAATAGAGGAATGACAAAGCAGTAGTTTTATCTTCCTAGACCCAACACCTCTATACTTGACATCTATAGCCCCGAACGACAGATACAGCTGCAGGCTTTCCATTGTAGTACTTTCATAATCCTTGCTTCTGGGCATTTATGGTCTAAAGCTGTCTGCTAAGGACCGTAAAAATGTTTTACTAAAGCAAGTTAGGCTTAAAATGTTGAAGATGGCCCTATTTTATGAATGGATGCTTAAACTGATACTTAGTGAGCCACAGACAGCACTTGCAGAACAGCTTATGGTTGCATTCATAAGCACCGTAGGGTCCAAACCGTTGGCTAGAGCACCCCAGATTTCAACCTATAAGCCAGAAACTGCAGGAATAACACACAGCACATGCCAGTCTGCTGCGTTTACCACCCTGCTCCCATAAAGTCAATGACAGATAAGTAACTGTTAAGGTTCAAGATCAGGACCTATACGTAAAAATCTCTCTTTCTTGATAAAAAGTACTACAATTTTGGGGGTTTTGTCCTCTTTGCCATAGAACACAATTCACAGGGGAAACGTATGAGCCTGACCCACCAGCAGGTGACTGTGCAGAGGAACAGCCCCCCACGCTTTCTTGTGCCCTGACCCTCTTTAGCCAACAAAACTGTAGTTAATCCCAGCACTCTTCTCCATACCATTTTTCTAGGATAAAGCATGGTTGAGGGAATTTCTTCTCCTTCATAATTTGGGTCTCTTTAAAGTACAGAAAAGTCAAAATAAAGCCAGCAGGACTTTCTCCTAGGAAGGAATGTGATAGGGGTCTGGACCCCTGTCGTTTCAAAACCTTCTCAAAAGGTTTCTTCCAGCCAGTAATAAGCAGAGGTAAATTCCTTACTCAGACAGATCCAGTAGCATAACAGTGAGATGTAGGAATAGCATCAAGAACCACAAATATACTGCCACAAAGTCCCTGCTAGCAAAGAAGTAATAATTTCTCATAACATTTTGAGTCTTCTCCTCATGCCACAACATTTTAGATATAGACAAAAGCTTGGATTTTAATTCTGTAAATACAGGGATCTATACCACTATCTTACCTTCAAAATCCTGTATGAAGAAGCTAGGAATTGAAGTCCAAGCAAGAGCGTCCATAGGTGTGAAGTACGGTAACCAAAAGAAGCTTTGAGAATGACATTAAAGAATGGTCTGACACCTGCAATGTACTCTACATGCACCTAAAACACATTGCATTTTTTTTCTCCTTAATTTTGTTTCCATTCCAGAGTAGGAGGATATGAAGAATAACCAGGCAGTCTAACTCAAGCTACTGAGCACCCAGAACTCCTACTAACCGCTTTCCAGATATGTCCACCTCTGTCCATCAGCTGTAAGAGAAGATTATAGACTCCTTCCTTCACTCCTTTAAATCGTGCTTCAAAGTTTGCTCTGTTTTTTGACATTTGCAGGAACCTTTTTTTCCCTTTTATTAAGAGCTGTTATTGTAAATGACCTCACACGGCACTGTACATCCTTTAAAACTTTTAGCAATAATTGATCAATTTTCCAAAGTTTGGGGGGTGGGGGGGGTTAATGTTTTTCGTGTTAGTGGAGCTAGGCACACAATACAGCTGAAAGCAGTTAATCCAATTGTCTTTCACCCAAAGGTTAGATATTCCTGAAACAACGTTTTAGAAAATGTAGTCTAAATGAGCAGTGACCTGCATACACAACAGCCGTCCTCGTCCAAGCATCTGTATAGATCATATTTCCCTTTACGGGAAACCGTGTTGGATACAAAGGTCTTGTTACAGGACTCGGAAAAAGAACAGAATCTCAGGCTTTTTGGAATAGTTACCCCAAATGCTGTTAAAGGAGCTGATCTCCAAACTAAGATATTTTAAACACCAAAGTCAGAGTCCAGCACAATAGTTGCCTCGATTATTTGCACCATAGCCTGGGGCCATTTCCACCATTGAGGAAATGGAAATGTAGGAGCAGGACAGCATCATTTTGCACACCAGGAATGTAGCACCTTTTATGGCTGAAACATCAAGTCTAATTTGCCACTGGCAACTTGTATAAACTAAGTAATCTCCTATCAAGAAAATAACTTTGCTGCAGAACCAAATAAAACTGTAGTTTGACCCAATTTCATATTCCCTTGGTGAATTTTAGAGGGTAAAATCAGAAGTTCATTTTTACAAAGTAACTTCTTTTAAGCTAAAAAACAATGCATAACGTTAACACAAAACATTTAAATTAAAATGGAATTAAATGGAAGATTTGGAACTATACAAAAAACCAGCTCTTGTTAGTGTAATGTTGAAACATTGTCCCTCTAGGTGCTCTTAGATGTATAAAGCCAGTAATGCTGCCGATGAATCACCTACTAAAACATCTCGGCTACAGACCAGGTACAGAGGGGATGTAAAAGCAGTCAAATTCTGAAATCTTAATCACATACTGGCTTTATATTTATTAAAGTTAGTTGTGGGAAACAGAGGTAACATTTCATCAAATAAACCACTTTAAGACCTTTTGCTGCATCTGTTAGACTTTTCCCTGCATGGTCTATACTGTGCCCACCAGAAGGCAGAGTCCCACAATCCAGGCACCAGAGCTGCCAAAAAGTGGGGAACAAAGGAGGGAGGAAAGGAGGAAGAGAGAAAGCAGAGATATTACCATCATAGAAAATTTAATTTAGGTGAATTTATTTGTTTATTAAAGGCCCAACTAAAATAGTACCCAGTTATTTAGGCACAGATGGCAAAGGAAGGTTATTTTCATCTATAAGCATTAAGGAACGGATAATACAAAACGCCTTTTCCTTCCTTCAGGAGCTCTGGTCCTTTCCATATTTAAACACTACAGGAAAAAAAAAAAAAATCCTTTTGTTCCCAGTGGGCTCTCCCCTATTTCCATAACAGAAAGCTTCAAAACTATGAGGTGCCCTTCAGAGGTTTGCACATCCATCTCATTTCCAAAAAATATTCATAGAAAATGCAACTCAACAAGTTTCCAACCAGAGCTGACCTGTGTGAAAAACCTGAGCAGCTGAACACCAGGGATCTCCCAAAAATCCCCAAAGTGTCCTTCTGGTTCAGAAAACCTCACCAGCTTACGACCACATGCAAGGATGCACTCTCCCAGCTCAGACCATGCTATCCTGTACACTAATAAACTTATTATTTTTTCAATGCATGCTGAAGAACATCCAGGACGTGACAAAACCAGCATCTACATATTTCCTTCAAATCATACTTGGAGATCCTATTCAAAGTGTTATAAAACATGCATATATATGCGTACGCACATGCTTTTTGTGCGTGGATATCTTCATTGCAGTTACCAGCAGGTGTTCTGCTTTCCCCCACCTGTACCGAGAACATTGCTGCTTACATTTAGATGCAGATTTACAGGTAAATGAGAATACCAGGCAAGAAGTTGCCAATGAAAAACTAGAATATGATAGCTACTTAAAGAGATTAACTTTCTTATTATTGTGTCACTGCACACTGTAATTCAAACAGCTGGTAGCCTCATTTCTGTAACTACGGAAAATTAAACTGGGAGAGAAAGCTCCTTTTTGTGCTGTTGTTTTCATGGCTACAAGACTCGGTTATGTGCCTTTTGTGCCTGTGGTCCTGTACAGGAGGCTCAACATTTAAAGGGCAAGAACAGTTGTTTCCCCTATAAAATTTGCTTTTCTTTAATTTGCTAGAAAAGCAGTCCTGTAAAAGTCTTCAGGTAACCTAAAATAACTTGCAACAGCAGTGTTAGCACCTCACCTTTCCCTTATACAACAGAGGCAGGCAATAAATGTAGCAAAATTAAATTTTGTTTGAATAGGTTTTTCACTCTAGGCTGCTAATTTTTACAACAACAGATTTACATTTTATGAAAATGTATGTTAAACACTGCTATATATGTTACGAAAAGCAAGAGTAACTCATTTAGTTGACAGCGAAGACCCAATGGGCTGATATAAATCTGTGTCACCCCTCATGCTTCTATGAAATTTTGTGCAGCATTAATTCCAGCTTTAGTAATATTATTGGTGGGTTAAATCTGTTTTCATGTGAACACTTGGAGCAAAACTGTCTTGGAGCATAAAGAAAATTAAAACATTTTTCCTCCATTATAAAATCATCTTTAAGCTCCTTTGAACTCTACTGCTAAAGCAGCTACTGTGGGTTAAATTAGCCCATCTTTACTAAGGGACAGGCAGCAACCTTTTTCAGAGAAAACTATTTCCATGTGGGTACCTCAGGGGTGTTTAAAAATCCGTGCAGAGTATCTTTTACTCATGTTCAAATTAACTATATGAATTGGAGAAACTCAGCATGTATCATTAGCTTTGGAATTAGTTACTTTCCTTTCAAAGCATGAGTAATTTGTGTGCCTTCCTATTCCATATGGGATCTACGAGCCTTTTGTTGAAGTAACAGCTAGAGAAAGGTAATTACTGGAGAAAAACATAGGAGAACTTAAACAGATGACAGGTTATGTAAAAATCCTAGGCTTTTTGTTTCTAAGGAAGATGTTTCCCATCAACCTCAGCAAGATGCTAAGGGTTTGCCTTAACTGGTGGGCTAGACTGAAACTCTGACTCGTGGGACAGGGACCAAGACATGGCTTGAGCGAACAGAAGCCACAAGAGGGGGGGGGGGGGGAAAACTAGAAAAAAAAAGCAACAAAGGCAGTTTGAGAAAACTGGGGATGTCTGTAGCAGGTGCCTAAAGGGAGGGATGATAGCATTCTACCAATATATTAAAGGTAACTAAAATGTCGGGAATAAACTCTTCTCCGTGGTCCCTGGGGAGAAAACTACAAGTGATGAGCTGAAATCACAGCCAGAGAGAATTAGTTTAGACTCTAAGAAAAATTTCCTAATGGTAAGGGTAGCTTGGCACAAGAACAGATAGCCCATGGAGGCTATGGACTCTCCATCACCAGAAAACCTTATAATAGGTAACGCAATCTTCTGTTGAGAACAGGTTTGATGCAGAGGGATGAATTTAATGACTTTCCACACCCATTTTCTACATATAAATCAAATCTGCTCTATTCATCAAACCGAGTTCTTATTTCCAACAAGACCACTATAACCACTGTACTCCCTTCTCGGCAATTTGACAATGCCCTCGCACATGAACAAGTATCTCCCCCAAGTACAAGTGTTCCTTCTCCCCTTGAGGAGGGCTGCAGGAAGGCGACCGGCCAGCAGCACCCGGTGGTTTCCTTGGCTTAGTGCAAAAGTGGGTTCCCAGATGGCAGTGAGGGTCTTACCTGTAGCCCCAATGTTATCTGTGTCAGCCCCATCTTAGAGCATTTCGAAGCTCAGTACTGAAGTTTTCCTCTTGTCAACAGTGTGGTGATTTGGATTAAAATCTGTCAGAGTAGAAAATACAAACTGATTTATTTGTACCCATTTGACTCAGAGCTGTAGCTCTGTATTTGCACTGACATAAGAGGCTAACACAAATATTAAATCTACAAAATGACGACCTAATACTGAAACCAACTCAATGAAAATACTTAGGGGGGTCAATTCCCTTTCAATGAATGGCTGAAGACCATTTACCCTTGCAAAAGAGAAATCTGGAGAAACAGTTTGTATTTCTGGTTCAGCCCTGATCACCACTGTAAGTTAAACAAGTTCTTGGACCCTTCTGTGCACAGGGCAGCTCTCATTTCTCTCGTATTATCAATATAAGTTTTCTGGAGAACGGACAATCTCTTAATATAATGTGTCCAATACCCAGCCCAATGGATATTTCAGATACATAGTTCAAAATACTTAATATTAATGATTGTCTTCAGTTGAGAGAAAACACTGCTTGACACAGCTACCAAGCAGTCACATTTTGTTTGGTCCTAAAAACGTATATTCTTCTCAGTTTTACAGAACCACATTCAGAAGAGAAAAGCCTACCAGAGAAGGTGCATTGCAGTAAGGTAAACAGAGCCATTAGTTGCTTTACTGTTCTTTGGTGGTAGATAGGTCTTTGGAGATAGATACATGAAAAGCTGAGTAAGCAGAACAAAACAAAAAAAAAGTGAAATGCAGAAGGAAATGTGGTCAACAGCTCACTAAAGCAGTATTATTCACCTGTACTTCGACTATTTACTTCAGTTAAATTCATGATCCATAAAATAGAGAGCAATAAAATCAATTTTTTTGTTGTTGCAGTGTTGAATTAAAGTATTACTAATCATGCTTGAGAAAACATTGCTCTTACTTAGACACTGTTGTGGCTTTTTTTAATCAGGAAGCTGAGCAATTGCAGATATTATTTCCCCTTGACAAGTTTCAACCCAAGTCTTTTTTAATGCCCTAATACCTTAAAGACTCCCACGAGCACAAAATGCCAAGCTCTAGCACAAAGGCGCAGGGACCCAAACTATTACATGTTCAAAAACTAAACCATGCTTTAGTCCAAGTCCTTTGGGTTTCAGCCCAAAGTAGAGCCACAGCTGACAAAATCAAGCCCTCACAGGGTCTCTGCGCCATTTCCCCGCCCTCGTGGCTGCAGGGCACAAGCGTGTCGTGTCCTCTTATTCTTTCACCTTCTCCAGAATGAAGTTCGAAATTTCCAATGGTCAACTTCATCCTTGCCCTTGAGCGTGCTTCTGGAGCAGCACAGCTAAGGAGATTGAGCTGTGGCCACCCTACAAACTAGAGCTGAAAGGATGGGAAGACAGTACAGCACCCGTGCCTGGTTGCCTTACAGACACTCGTGCTTTTGTTGCACTGGTTTTAAGAGACATTTCTTTTAAAAACAGCTCTGTCACAAGTGAAAGATATCTAGTCTCAACATGCATTAACAGCAAAAAAATCCAAACCCCTATAGTCTTCATGGTTTCGGTGCTCATTTGGAAAGCACCTATCACTCTGTAACATGGGTGCTGTACTCTATTCAAATGCAAGTCTTCAATAAAGGTCCAGTTGCTGCCAATAAGTATCCTTTATACCTATAATTTTCAGCTCCTGGCTTTAAATATATAAAAAAACCCGAGATGTCCTGTTGTCACATTAATATATTGCCCTCATTTCCGCATTAACTCAAGTGAGTCTCTTGGCTGACTTCACCCTTTCAGTGATAACACCCCTGTGGTGTCTAAATGGAAGGTAACTACTCATACATGAGTTAAGGGGGACTGATGAATTGCAAATGAGGACAACTTATGCAGCAACAGTGTAGAGAGCCAGTACCTGTAAGTGGTTTTGAACTACAGGTGTCTGACGAGTGTTCTTTTGCCTTTCCCCCTATAGTTTCAAAGTCAAAATTCATCCATTTTGTCCTTTAGTAAAATTTAAATGACTGCCCCACACCTAGCAGTTTGATAAGTGAGACTGTTCTCATTTTCAGACTAGAAAAGGTTTCCAAAGGAAACATCTGGAAAAAATAAAAATCAGTCTTTACTCAGCCCTTCCAACAGACAAGAACTTCGCTACAACCACAATTTTGCCATCCACAAGAGCCATCTGCTGATAATGAAGTTTGCTCTCAATGTGTTATTGATGCAGCTTGCCATCAGCCTCCACTTCTATCTTGGGATTTGCACCAGCCTCATACACAATACTCCTCGCTCCCAGCACCATCAACTGTCAGATAAACGCGCTTTTCTCGTTAATAAGGTAATCAGGCTGGCATTAGGTTTTGAAGACTGAAGAAACCTGCAGTGTGAGAAGGAGCTTGCAGCATCGCAACCAAGGGAGGACCAAGGAGGTGCAATGCTCTGCTGGGTGGATTTTATACAAGTACAAACAGTATTACCCGCACCAAAAAAAAGTAGCCCTGCACAATGTTGCCGATATTGCTGCTTTATCACTTGTTTCTAAGAAAACCCTGAAGTCTTTAGGAAATCCATCTCCAGCTGTGTTCCAGGTAGCTGTGTACAACTCCTTGCAGCTCTGATGCTCTAAGCAATAAATATGGCTGTAAATGGCTACTTCTTATCATAATTTTGGTGTCATTTTTACAGAAATGGTAATCTAAACTTTGAGGACACTTGTTCAAAAAGACAACTGTTTCAGAGTACTACTGTCAAAACATATTATTACAATTGTCCCTTAAATTTCAGCTGCATTTAGAAACTTGAAGGATTCTTTTGATGCAAGAAACTTTGCATACACCAAATTATAAACTTTAGCGGAACAGATGGTTCCATAAATATTATACTAGTCAATTGCTAGAAACAGTCTATTAGTTTTAATACCTACATAGACCTTTACTGAAAACTACAGCCGTAGAGTTGTAATACAGGTAAAAATATCGTTAAAATGAATAGCCTCTGAAAGAATAAGAAATTACTCAGTGACTTCAGAATCCCAATGAGGATGAATGACCTATAAGTGTCATCTGCTGACTGATACAAGCAATTGAGTCAATGTCAAATAAGCAAAGCGACATATAATTTAGCTCTAGCATTCCTAGTATGTCATAGCGGCAAGTAAAACACAAAAAATAAGGCTATCATATCTCAAGAGCAAAAGAAATTAAGTTAATGAATCCTTAAAAAACACACTTGGGACCATTTTAAAAAGACTTCTAATCACTAAAGCCACTGTGCCTAAATGCAAATGAAACAGCATGGCCACAAAAATGGATGAACTTTGAACAATTTAATTCGGATAACTATTTCAAAATGAATCTAAAGCTTACCCCAATGTCTTGAACCAGTAAAACAAAAATTCATTCTGGAAATGCTCTGTGAATCAGACTAATTCTGGGATTTCCAATAATTGGGTTCCTTCTGGTGGAAGGCTATTCAGTCATTTCAGCTAAGCTTCCAGTTCTTGCCTGACCAAAATCCCAAACTAATCAAATATTTATCATAATTTTCAGAATCTGCCTCCTCTTACCAACATATTTTAGGGCGTTAATACAACTCAACAAGCATAGCAGGCAAGCCATCACTTTGTGGGTACTATGTTAGGATTATACTTTAAATAGCATTTTGACCAGAGCGATTCATCCAAAGAGCTCCTGAGGAGCATCTCCCCGGGACTCGGCAGGATGCCAAGGGCAGGTGGATCTGGGCTCCTTTCACTGTCCATTTGGCTGCTCGTCTCAACAGGAACCCACTTGAGGTGTTCAGCCCATCCAGCGCGTCCTTACGCAGCGCTTCCCGAGTGGTAACGGAAGGTAAGTGGACACTTAAATGTTTTGCAAGATGACATTTTATTAGAGCAGAGCTGTAAGAGCTGCGGAATGATTTCCTTTTTTTTTTTCCTATTTGAATACTGAGAGAAACATTAAATAAATGAGGAACCCTGTGGTCAGTGGAGTAGCAGTCTGACTGCTATCTGGTCCTGCCCTAACAGATGAACCCATCAAGTGGGAAGCTATTTTAATGAGGCAAGAAGATATTTCTATAGTAATTTATGTATTTAAGAGGCAGTGCCTTTGATGAAGTGTATTCCAACAGGTTTCTAAAATCATGAAGTCAGAATGCCTTTTTTTCTAGACAAACACTTCAAGAAGATGCATTTTATGTTTCACAGATTAGCTGCTGCCATTTCTCATCTAGTTTAGCTCCAGCATATGTTAAGGTGCTCCCTATTGTGTTTTTACAGCCACAAACAGTAAACTACCCAAAGCTCTAAGGAATAGAGTGAACAGCATGTGTGTTGTGTTTCATCACAGAAATCACAGAGAACATAAATTAGTGAAGTCATCTGTGTCATTTATCCACCTAATTGGGCTTCCCAAAAGGACGAATTTTCCCTTTCCCCCTTTTAAGTTCACAGTACGCCTTCTGATTTTGGATACAGACACATCATCACTTAAAGAAGCATAATAAAAAAACATGAATCGTATGGTGCAATAAAGTGTTAGAAATATAACCTTTGTGGAAACCTTATAGTTAACAGCCTATCCTTTCAAGCTTAGATGCCAACATTTACATTTCCAAATTAATATTTTGATATGCAAAATAAAACACATACTTGCAAGTCTCTTTGGATCCTTCTCTAGTTTCACTCTGGCACTTTGAATATGGTCTAAGAAATTTGTGGTATTATGCAGGCTGGCTCAGGTTCACAAAAAGCAAGTCAAGACTGCTCTTGGAAACACTTTCCTGAGCATCTGTCAAAAAGAAAGGAAAAAATTTCACATAGTCCATCAAAACTGTAAACTGGCCAGTTCAGCCTTTCTTCAAGCTTCTTCAGCAGGTAAGTGCCATCCGCATATGCTTACCCTATTCTTATAATATCAGAAATTAGAAGCCTAAATATTATTTTAAGTGATGTCCCTGACAGATTTTCACTGAGTTCGACAGGACTAAGATCAGGCCCACATCACTGTTTAGTCTCCTTTTCTCTTGGCAACTAGACCAACATAACAGCACTCCCTCTGCTCCTCCTGTCCTGGCTCACACTAAAGGCCAGCACTCCTGAAAAACCCTCCTGCTGTCTGACAGCTCCATATATCCATGCCCCACAGTCTTAGGAATAACATTAAGAAGTCTATCCATATGGACAGAAGAAGAGATCATTGCTTTATATATTTATATTTTTCAGGACTAAGACTAAAGAATTTATGCTTAATTTAACGCAAATCTGAGCAGGTTTCAGGAACAGAGAACTCAAATACATACTTGGATTTATTTTTATTGAATTATTTTTCTTCAAGTTAACATTTCTGTAAGCTACAAGTCTCAATCTTTAACACTCTGCTTCTAGCATGCAAGTTCTGCAAGTATCTTTTCAGAACCACAGCATCAGTTCTTTACATAAATCAAACCATTCAAAGATGCATCTATGAAGGCTGGAGGAGTAAAAGCCCTGTAATCAACTGTAAAAATGACCCATTCAAAGTTTTCAGATTTCACACTATACAAAATGTTTGAGCTCAGCCTCTAAGTTACTATGGAATAATTCTTCAGCAGTTACTAGTGATCATTCTAAGGAAATTCAGCAATAATTTATGATAAATTGCCAGATTGAAGGGCTTGGTCACATTTAAGGTGAAGGCTCTTCTGGTTTTGACCAGGCAGAAATTCAGCAGATAATGTCTCGGCCACACAGCACTGGAGTCCCCTTTACAGAAGGCAAGAGGGAATGCATAAGGTTTCATCAATAAGGAAAGCTTGAATGCACACCCCATTTTGGAAAATAACCACCATAACTCATTTTGTATGGAAAATATCTAGTTTAAATTCTGTGGAATAAAGGTTTAGTGATGATGACAGTGTAGTAAGTGACAACGTAGGAGTCGCAACACACAGGTCACTTGGGAGAAACACAGGAGACCCTTGAAAGTCAGAAGAGAGACCCAAGATCTACTACAAATATCAGCAGGAGGAGTAGTTAGTCAGAGGCTGGTATCTGCGATTTAGGCTGACAGATAAACATCAGGAACCAGGATGTCAAATAAAGAATCAAATGAAGACGCCAAATGAGAAGACAAAAAAAAAAAACAGCACAGCAGATGGAGATAAACAACATGACTGTTTGCTGGAGAGACAGTGCATGAGAATTACAGCTTATTCACCGAAAAATGGCAGCAGCTGCCTACGTAGGCACCACGGGCTGCCTGCGCCCATGGCAGCATCTGCCAGCCGAAGGGGAGCAGGGCCACGTGCCGACGTCCCCGCTCGGGGTGAGGACCATCCCTGGTGACTGCCGACCACGCAGCTCTGGTGGACGTCTATTCCTCTACGTCAAGGCAGAGCTTGAGGTTGGCACTTTGGCTTGACCCAATGCACAAACCAAACCTGGAAACCCAGGGAACATTGAGCCGGGGTGCCAGGAAGCCAAGACCTGTGCCAAGGACAAAGTGAACTGTTTTGGAGCACGGTCGTGCTGTGTAAAGGAGCAGACGATGAGTGGCTGATGGAGAAACACAAAGTGCAGAGGAGACACCAGAGAAAAGTGCTTAACAGAGTCCTCGCGCCTTCCAAATTTATCAGAGGTGAAATACTGTTTCCTGTTTTGCAATAAAAGTTTTCTATTTTTATTCAACTTATACGACAGAAGAGCTCTGTTGATTCTGACAGGACCAGGGAATCCTCACAGCACACCACTAGCACCAAACTTTCAATGATTACAAGAAAGTCCCCAACTAAAACAATAAGAATAAAAGAAGCATCTGTCTCTGGATAAATTGTTGTCTTGAATTTCCCACCAGGAAACTCAGTTTTTCCTCTGTTAAGTGCAATCGAGTGACAAAGTGCTCAACCAAAGTCCTTTCCAGAAAACACTACGTTGAAAACAGAAGATGAGGAAGGGTGTGCACAAAAGCAAAATATTCCCACTCCTTTCAGCTGCGTCTGCACTCTGGTGCCGCAGAGCTGGTCCCAGCAGCAGACTGGGAGGCAAAGCCAGCCCGGAGAGCAGCTCTGCCTGCAGCCTTGGCAGATTTACTCCTCAGAACAGCAGAGATAGCTGCACCGCAGATCGTGTTCAGCTGATTAATTGGACCAGAACGGTTCGAAGGCCAGGAGGAAGCCGGTTGATATTTATCTCAGAAATACCTCCTTCCCAGGTATCTCCAGGAGTGCTGAGGCACGTTAGCTGAAGAAAGATGAGAAGTGGTTCATAGGCACAAGCCACAGTATAAACCCTCAACACAGTTAAGAAAAAGAAGCAGATTTTCTACCAACAACTACCCATATCTACCCATAACCAACACTCTGCTACGATCTCCTGTTACTAACTAGCCAGCAGAAGATAGCAGTAGTGTATTTCTCCTATTCCATTTCCCTTACACTACCTTTACATCACCAACTCTTCAGGTATAACTCAGCTGAGAACCTGTGTCCTCCCCTGGATGGAATATTTATAAATGCCCCCTCCATCTTAAACCAGTTCATTTTACCATTTACAACTGTGTGGCTTGACTTAGCGAAACTTTTCAGGACACAATCTCAGCACGGTAGTTATACTGCACGGTATATTGCAGAGTCACAGAGGGGCTGAGGTTGGAGGCACCTCTGGAGACCGTCCAGTCCAACCCCTGATGGATCAGGGATGATGAGCAGGTCGCTCAAGGCCATATCCAGTTGGATTTTGACTGTCTCCAAGGATAGAGATCACACAGCCTCACCGAGCAACCTGCCCCAGTCTTTGACCGCTCTCACCATAAAATAGCATTTTCCTATGTGTAAATGGAATTTCCTGTATTTCTATTTGTGCCTGTCGTCTCTTGTCTTTTCACCGGGCACCACTGAGAAGAGCCTGGCTCCAGTCTCCATCCTCCCTCCCATCATATATTTATACACATGGATAAGATCGCCCCGAGCCTCCTCTTCTCCCAGCTAAACAGTTCCAGAAACAAAACACAGAAGTAGAAATAAGGTATTTTCAACTTGCAAGAAGCACTACTTCATTTTATGCCATATTACAGTTTTATTGGAAATAGTTCTGCTTTCTTTGAATAAAATTTGATTTTAACAAGATCACTGTGCCATATGCATAACTAATCACATAAGGGCCTGTACACTTATTTAAGCACCACTGGTTTTGTAACATGCCCTCAATAAAGCTTAATAGGCCACATACCCCAACTCTGACAAGCCAGATTTTGATTATTTAGAGTTGAGTGGTTTCTTTGTTCTCTCTTAGCAAGAGATGTCACAGTCATCACAGCCTGATTGGTACTTTTCATTGAACAGGAGAAAAAATTGCACTTGTTATGTAGCCATTTATAAAGATTTTTGAAGGATGGAGAATTGGAAATGAAATATAAAGAACAGTAAATTAAAAATATGAGATAACCCAGCAATGAAATCAGACACTGAGGAGGATTTCTTTACAGAGATTCTTAAAAACGTATTTCTGTGCCGTGAAGTCATTTGAAGATGGCCAGAAGGAGGCACCTGAAAATACAATTGCACAAATTCCTTTTTGTCAATAATTAAGTAACCATTAGCCTGTCCAGATAGGATCCTATTCTTCCCTAATTCAAACTAATGTAAATCATGAATAATGCCAAAGGATGCAGCACTTCTTCCAGTCACGCTAGTACGAAGAACATACCCGGCCATCCCACGCCGCTGCAGGACTCGTTGCACAGCCCTCAGCGCTGCTTTTTGTAAACGCCTTTTAACTACACAGAGTTTGGAGGGTCTTTTCCTTTCACTGGCTTCTAAGTCAAAAGTCTCTGCCTCTTTACTGCTTTTGTTTGTGTGATTGTCTTTGTTGTTCCAAGGGAAAACAAATACTAAAATACACGTTGAGAAAAAGAGGAAAGTGTATTGAAACCTGCACAACAGCAGCAGTGCTTAGTATCCAAAAGAACCGAATAACAGCAGCAAATGTTGAAGTCATCCAGTGTTTAATTTCTTTCAAAAGACTGATTAGAAGCCATACCAATAGTGACAGCAATATCATAAAAACAATACAAGTGCCAGCTACTTGTTAGATTCCTACAAACGAGGGTCACATGAAAATAAAAAGACCCCTATGGATGGACCGGAGTGATACCATGGTGGGACAATTCACAGCAAGGAGCTCATGGCAGCTCCTTCCAAGAACCCGTGGAGGAGGTCCCCTCCTCATTCAACTGTCGAGCTGTGGTGGGTTCAGGCAACCAGCCCGATCCAGCTCAAAATTCACTTTCACAAAATATTTCTGTTTCTTTATCCACAGATAAAGGCATGCATAACAGAAAAAAGCAGCTGCTACTCTAAGTACCATTTTTAGATAAAAAATACATTTCCCACCTAGCATGACATTTTACTAGTTGTAAATATTCACTGTGAAACTTTTGTCCGTGTTGGTAGCTCACATGACTCTGCTGAAATTGCCCATGCGAAGAAACACAGCAACGTCACCGAATACTTCATTAAACAGAAAGCTAGCGCTATCTACGTTATTGCTTCAAAAATCTGAAACTCCAGACATTTACAACCAATGCAAAATAAATTGCAAAAGCTTTGTTAAATGAAAACCTGTAGAATTTAAATTACTAAAACTAGGTTTTAAAACTGTGATACAGACTACCAGCCAAGGATAAATCCATGACCCTTGAAACAAAAATTTAAAATGGTCACGGAAATCAAAAATGGCCTCAGAAACGCAAGAGATAATCTTGTCCCTGAAAAACATCATTTTTCCCCTGACTATTCAGGTAGTCATCTCACAGATGTGCCGCATGAGAACTGTATCAGATCCAGCAAAAGAGGATGTAATCATAACTATTTTTACATGGCATAAGTCTCCTCTTTGATATTTTTTAAGAACGCTGATAAAGTACTTCAAAGAGATACATGCAGTCATGCTTATCCTCCCTTCTCAACGCAGTGTGTATTCCGAGCACTGGAGAAGGACAGAAAATTCAGCGTATTTTTAGCTGTCATTTATATTTTTATCTCTGCATGGGATTAAGAAAGTTTCTCCTTCTTCTGAGAAAAATGAAAGTACCAAGAATAAAACTGCAAAATCAACAACCAACATCTGCTCAACTAATATTACTGAAAGAATCCATTTCCCAGAGGGATTAACAACAACTGCATAAGCATGGATCAATATTGATATAGTCAAATTATCCAGATGCATGCAGAGAATCATTTGCTGCTCCTGAAGATAAATTTTAGAATTTAATAAATGCAATTCCTCATTACCAAATGAAGATATTTGGTACGGATGTGCGTCCTTCTAACCTCAATAAAGAAAGGAATGTCAATGCTACTACCCTGAGCTTTAAAATTTTATTTTCAATGATGTTATGAAAGATTTATCAAATTATTTGCAAACTTGCACTCGTGTTTCCGAATGTATAAGCAATCTTCATGGACTAGGAAACCAAAAAATCAGGTTTACAAAAATCTAGCATCACTGATGAAAACCCAGATTCTCTCAATCCTGTAAGAAGTCCAAAACATATGAATTGTAATGGGTCGATTTTTGTCACAATTAGGCCCGCTCATCTAGAGGGTAGTCAGCGATCCAGGAATGAAGACACAATTAAGTAGCATTTATGACAAGCAGCCTTAGTTTAAGGATTAACCTACCACTCACAAACTACTTAAGTAATGTTGTGGAAGTTGTGGGCTGTTGACTGCACTTTTGCTAACCTAGGGATGGTGTTATTTTACAATTTGAAAAACATATTAATTATTGAGGAACAAAACCAAGTTTGTACCTAAATTAACTAAATTTTTTTTTACCTAGAATTTTTTTGCTCCAATTTAATTATAGCTAAGTTGTATCATCACTAAATTAAAGCTAAGCCAAATTAGTTCTCCAATTCTTGCTTCAAGAATAAATACTATTTGCCTTCCAGGAGCGTTAAAGTATAGAAAGTGCTTGAAATTATATCTTTTTAAAAGTGTTTGCTACCTACTTCTAATTAAAACCATTCATCACTGGAATATCATTTGGGGTTTTGTTGGGGGTTTTGTTGTTGTTGTTATTTTTCTGATAAACATTCCAGACTAAGCCTAATATTCTTAATTTTTAGCCAGTAAATGCCTTGCTTTCCTGGGATGAACCCGGAAGGTCTCCCAGACCAGGGGCACCCAGCACCTTAACGCTCTGGAGGCAAAGCCTCTTGAAGCTCCTGGGACATGCACCCAAGCGGACCTGCTTTAATTACTCACCGCTCGTCCCCACGGGACATGCCTCTCTCTGCTGCCTTTATACCTCTATTCTCTTGCCATTCACCACTACTGTGCGCGCACTAGCTAACGAAGACCTAACGAATGGCTTGTTGACTTTCCTACCTACCGAGACTATAAGCATTACAAAAAGGTCAGGACTGGACATGGTTAATGGTCGGACTCAATGATCTTAAAGGTCTTTTCCAACCCAAATGATTCTATGAGCGTGTACGTGCTCAGTCATCAGCTGCCCTGAACTTTTCCTAGGCAGATTCATGCCCAAATTTTTAGCGATACTGGGGCACGGCTGTAAAGAAATCGCAATGCCCAACATCAGAGCCAGCATCTCAGTTTCCAAAGTCAGTCATGCTCTTACTGGCAGTTAAGTATTTTTAATTTAAATGACTTCAAATTTAATACTTAATTTCATTTTGCATTTTAACTTTCATGCAATTTAAATGGAAAAGTCTGGATTGCACAAAGTGCTTCAATAGCCATTTTCTGAGTTGGAAAACTGAGGTTTAAAACTGACATTAAGGCTATTGAAACAGTTAGGCACTGTGATACTTTGTGGAAAACACCTTACATATACCTTGAATAATATGGGTCATCTTCCTTCATCAAGGAAACAGAGACATGTGGGAGAAAAACAATAAAATCAGAAAAGATATTCTGAGCAGTTTTGGAACGTCATTTGAGAAAAACACCTTTTATTATGAAAGGAGATGAACCTTGATGTGGTTATACCACAGAGCACTTTTTAAAAGAAATTCAGTTTCTGCATGCTGGGCCTTATCTGGCAATTCCCTTTATGTCAGCAAAAGGTAGAAATGTCTCAAAACACTGAAGAATCAGGCACTCAAAAAAGTGTCCCTATTAGCACCCACGCTAACTTGTTCTAAAAGGCTCTTTCCATTTGAAACTGTAGAACTTTCTGCCTTAAAAACAACATGTACCTCTGCAAACGGTTGAATTATGAAAAGGAATTTAAAAGCAGAAACGTCAAAGAAAGAAAGATTTCTAAAAACCTTATGAGCTTTCACCTTCCTCAAAGCCTGGAGCTGCACAAATTACTGATGAAGTTATATTCTGGAGAGGCTGGAAGATGTGAGAAGCATTTCCACTCTCACTTTTTATATCACTTAGTTATCTGTTACTTTTTTTCTTTTTTTCTTTTCTTTTTTTCTTTTTTTTTTTTCTTTTTTTTTTTTGAAATCAGACTTGCCTGCTCCTTTCTTGGGAATTCATTCTCCGGTGAACAGATAAGTGGAGAGTTGCTGTTTAAGTGCAAGAAGGCGCAAGGATAGTATCTCAAGCATCTGGGACGGGTCAGCAAAGATGGCAAATAGCACTTGCAATTGAGGAGATATGTCAAAAAAAGCTGCTTTAGCTGAGTCCATCCTGGGAGGACCTCCATTCCCATCCAACCTTGAAACAACGGATTTCCTTTACCGATCCCAAAGCTCTGCTTTGCCTAAGGACTGCAAACATTGGGATTTTACGACAACTTAGGACTTCTGTCTTTAAACCTCCTGCTAAAGCCAACAAACTGAAACAGGCATTTGCATTGCCTCTGTTTTCTCAGGTCTCCAGAGTTTTTGAGCATATCTTTTCTGAGGAGACTGTTTTTATTTAGATATGCACAGAAGAAAAATATAGCTTCAATTTTTAATCCATTCCTGAAGTGCCTACAATCACTCTTCCACTCTTGATAGCCAACAGGAAACCACAAGCTGCTTGCAAAGAAAACTACTGCTCGCTGAGCCCTTGACTTCCCCATCAACATGTACAGTATCACCATCAACACCTTCCAGTGCTGCTCTCATCTCAGTATTTATTGGAAAAGTTTTCGTGGAAGTGCAAAAATCAGAAACACCTTTAAGTTCACTGTCAGAGATGCAAACCATAAAAAAAAAAAAAGAAAAAAGTGTATCATTAATGCAGTGGCTGAAAAAAAAAACCACAAGCTTATGTAAAGAAAAATATTTGGGATTGCTACTTTTAGTAGGCTATTACCTCTTTATAATAACCTAGACAGACCCAATCCATCACAGCTTATAACGATATATATATATATATTTCATACCAGGGCAGCCAGAGAGAAGAACAAGAACTGCCAAGGAGAGAAATGCAGCTCAGACTTCCCCACCTCCACTTCTCCTCTTCTCCAAAGGCTCAATATCTGCCAACATTTCCATGAGGACTTGGAGGTGACCAGCAAGAAATACGGCTTCGGCTGCAGAACATAACAGTCATACAGTTTATATGCGTGTTAAAACAGTCTTGATGACCCAACCCAGTGCACTAAAATTCTAGTAAAACAACTCAAAAGCGTGCAGGCACCTTCCAAGTAACGTCTTGTGCGTGCACCGGCTGCGTACCCCTACTGCGACGTACTGTCTGCAGCGAGAGCTGGCTCCTCTTTCAAGGGCAGGAAAGCTTTCCACGGCAACTCTGAATTAAAAACAAACAACATTATTCAAGAAATTATAGTCAGTTTTGGAAGCTGCAACCATTAATTACTTCTGTGGTTTTGTGGGTTTAGGTTTTTAAACACAGCACCAGAGTGCTTAAAGATCCTCCCGATTAAATAATTCAAAGTGTTTGCACTATATAACATGTTTGAAGGGGAGAGAAAACTATGCTAAACACTTTGAATTCACAAGCAAGCACCTCATTAACATGCCATGATATCAAATATTTATTACCTTCTCCACTGTAATGAGCTCATTTAAGACAAGTGTGAGAAAACCCCATCTTGTATTAAAGTTGACAATGTTTTATTTATGTGCACTTTAATATTCACTTTAGGCCACACCAAAATACAAACATACAATTAATATTTAATTAATGAGAAAGTAAAATCTATTTCTCTGGCTCGTGCAGGCTTATTTCATTCGGAAAAAGACAAAGCAGCGATCACGTGCTGCGAAGCTGCAGCACACGCTGCTCCGAGCGGGGAACAATCAATATTCAGTTATTAAAAAATCTCTTTTTCCTTCCCAGATTTGCCCAGAGAAGTGCAGCCTGGCTGTTTCCACAGGAGTTGCAGTCTGCTGCTTTTCCCAGGAAAACGAGAGTAGAGGATTAAAAGGGCCCAGTAATAGATTAAACGCGACCTCAGGATGCTTCTTCGCTTGCTCTGTAGCACGAGGTTGTTGTCAGGGCACGCGAAAGAGCTGGGGTCGTGCCTGCCGGGTCATCCAAGTTCACAATTCAACCACCGTAAGCAACCTCCACGTAAAATATTGGTGGGCTCGTACCCGTGCTGCAGATGTTAGCCCTCGAAAGCGGTTCAGCCCCTGGCTCGGCAGCAGGCTCCGCAGCGATGCCACGAGCGGGGTTCGGGTGGGCGAGCAGGGCAGAGCACCAAGCTCCGTGCCACCGGCTCCCTCGGTGACCGCATCCGTGTAACCCCAGAGAGATCATCAGCCCTCGTCCCTCTCCGGGTCCAGGTATCAGAGCTCTTCTCTCCCCCCGCCGCATCGGCAGCAGTTTCAGCAGGACCCAGGCATTCTTTTCTCCCCCAGTTAAGTGGAGGAATACTTTAGGTTATGTTTCTCCGAGACCACCAACCCTACCCACAGCTCTCTTCCAAATTAAACATCAGATTCATTTTTTTCCACATGGAAAGACGCATGTGGTTTGGGGGCAGGGATCCAAGCTGCAGTGTTTATCAGGTATTAGGCACTATCTCCCAACTTTGTTCCCGAAAGCAGCATTGCTCACGCATCCCAAATTTCTGCATTTTGCCTACATTTATTCTTCCTTTCAGCAACAACGATAGCTGTAACCTCTTACTACATACACCAGCAAGATAAACACTCACCACCGCTTATTTACCTAGAATTGCTGAAAAGTACGTTCACAAGTAGGAAATCTCATGCAAATACAAGCTCTTCGCATCGCTCCTCCCAGGGACAATTCCCAGCGGCAGCGCGGCTGCGCTCGGCAGAAGCTGGGGTCAGGTAGCCTCTTTCCCTTGATTTCGCCAGCCTCAGCATATACATATCAAACGGAGTTAATAAAAACCCCTTGGCTTCTGGCGTCTAATCCAACACCCTCTGGAGCAAGCTGTGATACTCAATTTGACTTCAACAAGCTTCTGTTGAGCATTACGCCTCGGCTCTCGTACTTGGTTTGCACATTAATTAAACACCAAGTGCTCTCACCGGCAGTCTGCCTTGACAGGAATTACTTGACGAAGAGCAGTGCAAACCCTTGTGATCCCCCCGTAACCGGGGCTGCTGGCACCCGTGGCACAGCAAAAGCGTGTTTTGGGTGAAGCTCGCCTTTCTCAGCTTTACCTGCTCAAGTGCTCCGTCTCTTGTGACTGGGTTTTTCGGGTCCCCCCTCTCCATCACACGTGGTGCAGCGGGGCTGCCAAGCACTGCTCTCCAGAGATGCCGCTGCCTGGCAGCCTCAGGTTAACCCTCCTTCTCGTACCCAGCCCTGAGTGACAGGAGGGAAACTTTGTCCCCAAAAAAGTGGGTCTTCTGCCAGTGACATACCCGTGCTGTCTCGCCCACCGCCTTCTGAGGAAGCAGGGACAGTTGATTGAGGCATGTCCTCACTTGTAAAGGAGGTTTTTCGTCGTACATAAAATGGGAAAACGAGGCCGATCTCGCTATTCACCTTATTCTGATGATTTTCCACAGCTCTGATATTATGAAACCTGCAGAACTACTTTTTCCTCCCCTTGTATGACTCTCAGGTATTTGAGAGGTATTTTGGATGAAGTATACCATTAAAGCATTAAACAGGGTATAGTCTCCTTAGCTAAAACAAGTTTGAGAGGTGCTGAGATGCTCGCAGGCTAGGAAGCAGATTTTAGTGGTCAGGCAGCAGGTAGGATAAGGAACCCAGCCCATACACCATGTGGGGGGGAAGACACATGAGGGTAACGACCCTCAACTGGTCTCCCTGGGAAGTAAATTAAACACAATACACTGTAATCATGACTTTCACTTGATTTGATTTGCTAGACTACACCTAACGGTTAGAAGACTGAGTATACCTTTACAGGTGCGGAGGAATACTGCTACGATAACACCAACATAGAAGACAACTCAGAATTGCTTATCTTTCTGGCAGGATTTGTAAGGCTAGGCAATCTAGAGATCAAAGCCAAAAATCATTATTTCATGTACATATATACAAATGGAAATAGAATAAATTCTAACAGAGAATTATTTTCAGAGCAGTTAGGTGTCAGGTACCATGCTTTATCCTTAAATCTTACTGCTAAAAATAACGACTTCAAACACTATTAAGAGTCAACAAAATTATCAGCTATTCTAGACAGTGTGAGATACCCGTGGGTAAGATTGACTTACAGGGTGGTACGGTACTGTAGGAACAAATCAACAGAAAATTCACAGACACGCAAGATTACCCACCCTCTCCCCTCAAAACATATTGGTCAGGATTGATAATCTTAGCCTGCTTTTGCTGAATGCAGAGCAGCTAGCGTTCAGCAGAAGTACAGCTGAAATCCTAATAGAAAAGAAAATATCACCCAATCCATTTCTGAAGTGGACTGAGCAATGAGGACATGCGTATCTGACAGAAGATTGAACCCGAAATGCATGCCCACGCTCAAAATGAATCATTTGCTGCCAGACATGGTCATACACATTTGCAAATGCAGCTGGCAATTTGCCCACCTCATTTTGGGATCCTAGCTCTTGTTAGTGCTAAAGGAGGTGGGGGGGGGGGGACACCAACTGTTTAGGTTGCAGTAGCAGTGTCTGCAGCTCTGAACCAATGAGATTAGAAAAAACTAATTCAGGAGAAGTTTAGGATAGATCTATGTACAAGTCTCACTGTGCAAAACAGATACGGTTCAAGGAAGTCGAAATTTCTCCAAGCAGACGAATGATTACCATCACTTCATTGAGATGAGGGGAAATATTAGTAGTTCTCAGTGTACTTTATATTAAAAATGAATAATAAAATGCGTTGAATAAATCGTAAGTTTGTAAGGATTTGACACTGCATAATTAATAATACATCGGTGCTTGGCTTTGGGAAATCCTGACTCTAGACCCAAATTCATGTGGATAAAAGGCTTTTAATTCTGACTTGACAGGTGAAAAATTTAACAGACATCTTCAGAGCTCCTTGGTTCCTAAGTGGACACTTTTTAGTTGGTGAAACTTTAGCAGCTCAGGTGACCAGCGCTTGTGACCTACTGCACTGATAAATGCAGTTTCAAAATTGTATCACTATGCCATCTGAAGATTATTTTGTCATGTTCTGTCTTTTTGGCATGTCCATCCAGTCGGGAGTGTTGGATTTCTTGTATCAGACACTGGATTTCCCCCTAGCAGCTAGGCATGACGAGCACGAAAGGTACTTATTCTGTTACACTTATCCAACTGTAGACAATTTTTCAGAACAATTAATACGTTTTTGGATTGTTCTCAAGTCTCTCACAGAAGATGCTTGTCTACATAACTAACACAAGAATGGTGTGAATTAACAAAGGGCTGATGACCTCTTTGAGCTATTTAGAGAGGCTACAGACATATGATGTGTGACTCGAATGCTGCTGTTATACTGAACCTCATTAAATGCAGGCATGGATGTGTGGGACACAACTCTTCATTTTCCTTCCTACGTTAGCCAAGTTCATGAGAATTATTGCATCTTGACATCAACAGCAATTCAGACAACTAACTACTCTCATGAAAACCTAAACAACATGAATTCATTGCATCTTCCGTTCCTATAACGTAAATCTGTCCTCTTGATCCAACCAGAACACAACTTCTTAGTAATACATACCAAAGACCTGCAACAACTCCATTAACATCCATCAGACAAAGAAAACATCAGAATCTAGGCCATTTTCATTTGGTCTACATGCAGGTAAAGAGGAAAAAAAAAAAAGGAAAAAATAATATAGAAGGTTTTGACAGGATAAAAGCCTCCTGCTTTGGAAATAAATGTGTCTGCTTCACCTTGATGCTTATTTCTGATAAATATCCCAGCTTTGCCTCTGTATGTATCTGGCAGCAGGACCATTATCCTCTGACAAGGTCCTATTCTATAGGCATTATCTTAGCAGAGACAATATGATCAATTTAAAAACACCAAGATGCACAATTTACCTCAATGAACGTGACAAACACGTGAAATAACCACCCCCCCGCCCAGTCCAGGGAAGGGTGTACAACATAAGAATTTCAATGTACAAGTTTGACAAAATGCAGTGTAATCAGCTCCAATATTTACCGGTTAGCTACAATACAAACAAGTATTGCCATAATTCTTTTGATAAGATTTTTTCTCTCAGGTTCCTCAAATAAAACCAGTGCCTTTACACCCATTATATTAGCATAATGGTTTTTAATCACAAACATGCATAATCACAGAGTTTCTATTAGCCTGAAAAAAGCATTTATAGCACAGGTCTGCATCAGGTTTTGGCAAGCAGAAGAAGGACATGCATTTAGTGAAGCAAATTCCAGCTGCAGCTAAACATGCATTTTTATGCATGAATCATTCGAACAAGATGCATGCTTTGGTGACCAGGCATGTTTTTAAGCTCAAGAAAAAAAAAAATTTAGAAACCAATGAATAATTCATTGTGCTTCAGGGTAAATTTGACTACGGAACAATCTTCCAGAGGAGACTTGGCAACTCAAAACTTTAAGGTCCTAAGAAAGTGCTGGGAACCACCTCTCCGAGAAAGTTGTAAGCAAGGTATTTAATTTTATGAATATCCCCTTTTATTCGTAACACTGAGCCATTGTCCTAAATGCAGCAAAAATGCCCTTTTGACCTAAGAAAATAAACAAAACAAAAAATCCAGAGGGGGAGAGGGGGGAAGCTAGAAACTCCGTAAAGTCCTCTAGACCCTCAGATGTTGCCAGAGATTTGTATAGAAAGTTCATAAATAGGAAGTAGTATAAAATCCTTAAACTAATTAGAGAGAGTCTGCCCTGCAGTTCATCTCCATCTCAACACCCATTCCGCTGCCTCTTTCATTTTCTCATAATTCTCCTCACAAGATTGCAAGGTCTTTCTTCAAAAGGCGAAGGAAATTTGTTCAGTTCTTTGAGCTAAATGTTGTTCAAGAAGGTGTGAACTAAAATCAAAAGCTGTCAGGTAATCAGGTTGCATATTGCCATACCTACTGATGCTGCTTAAATAACCTAACTGTATTCCTCAAATTAATTTCTCTAGTCTGCTTCTAAATTAATTTGAAGTCACTAGAAACACTACCATTAGCTGCAACAAGTTTTGAGTCCAGCGCACTTGCAGAATTCCTGTACCTTTAATTGTGGAGTTTTTCTGAAGACAAAATCATCTTTTCTGGCAACTGCAAATAGCCCACTCTAAAGAAGGTTGAAGTGTCACAACTCAGTAAGCGTGTCAAATGAAGAACACCTACTCGCCTGCATCCACAATACTGAATGCATCTACGTCTGTCCCTTGCTATAAAAGAAATGTTTACTTTAGGAGCTTTCTCCCCTAGACATTCAGCTCCCGTCTTAGGAAATAAATGGGATGCTTTCACCTCATCCCTCACCCTGTGGCAGGGGTCCCTTCTGATAACATTTTATTCCATTGGTATTTTGACAAATTAATCAATGGGGCAGTGGGAAAAAGCAACATTTTTCAATACTTCTGGCAGCATATTGTTGCTGGTAGTCACCTTGTTACCTCTTTTGTGTCAATAGGATTTCTGAGATTGACATTGAGGACTGGCTCTCACCTTGGGGCAAAAAGATGGTGGGTGATGCTGGGGGTTACCACCCAGAAAGACTTCAAGTTCTAGGTAGACCTTCAGCCCAGGTGAAGAAGAGCCCTCATCTCTTTTACAGCAGCTGCAGGAGATGTGATGCTCTCCGAGAGACAGCAGGAGAGATGCACCAACCCTCAGCTTTTATTCTAAAGGCCACTGCAAACACAAACTGGAAGACAAAGACCACAAAAAACAACTTATTTCATTCACTCTTAGCTCATGCAAGAACTGTGTCGTTCTCACTATCCTCTTCCCAAACTCAGTGTCCCCAAAGGCTGCTGCAGCGTGCCAGCAGATGACAGCTTTCAGCTCCAACACGCCGTGGGAACGCAGGCGGCCGGAGACCCCGCAAGCCCTTGCCACCGCTTCACATCCCACCTCGAGGAGTCACCCACGCTCATCCTGCACACCCGGAGCATCCAGGGCCCTTCTGCAGACATGGGCAGCTGATAGCCACCCCCACCTGACAACAGTCCTGCTGATGAAAGAGCTAAACAAACAAAAAAAAAAAAAACCACAAAACAAAACAAAAAACAACCATGGGAGAAATAAAACATTAATGACAAAATTGACTCACCTTCTCCCAAAACCATCAAGCAGCTTAAGGGTAAAGCTAAAAACAGAATTGAGGTCTCCAATTTCAGTGGTCCAATTCTAGATTTCTCAATTCAAAGCACTTAAACAAAACACCAAGTCCAGCCCACTATTCACAGCCCTAAAGCAGAGGTAGCAATCCCGAAGTTTTACAAACTCCCATTAGGGGTGCCTTATCTGACTTATAATCTTCTCATTTTTTTATTGGTCTCATTTTTCAAATTTTGCTCTAGCTCCAATGCTTAAAACTAGTAATTTTTTACAAAAATGAACTCTAAGGGATTCTCCCCAGTTCTTAGATGATAGTTTAGGTAGACTTGGTTAGCTTGAGCTACTGGAAAATAAAAAACATCTGCTCCAATATCAAAAATTAAGTCACAAAAATTGGCAAAGACTTCTGCCTGTAAACAACTGCTCATTTCTGAGGGGCCATCTCACAGTATTATACTTTAAGGGTGCTTTAAAATCCTACGTTCCCTCCTTTCATTCCCCACTGAAGTTAAACTGTAGTTCATAAAAAGAACAAAATCTGGCATAACTTTACATTATTTAAGTGCCATTCTCTTCCCTTAGTGATTTAGACTAGTATAACTCCATCAACTTAATCTTAGTTATTTTTCCCGTTAATCACAAATGGTAGTGAAAGCAGAATCAAGCCCTAAGGGTTCTTAATGAATTTTTTTTTTTTAATGAGTTTTGCTAATATGACTCAGTTGAATGAGTTTCAGTAAGCCACACAGAGAGTCCAGGCAGCACCCAGACAAACTTTTCTTGGATTTCTTGCATGAAACTCCCCTAGGATGGATGCAGCCAAATTAGTAGCTGCTGAGACTGGACATATTCATACTCCAAAGTGAAAATTTACAACCACTGTACATTGGCCCTAGCTTTCTCCAGCAGTATTTGCTGTAGGCAATCCTACAGAGGTGAATACTTCAGAGATTTAGTAGATAGAGGGGAAGCTGCTGAACACTAAACCTGGGACAAAGGAGTTAGAGAGTCAAGGGGTAAAAGAATGATGAAGGACTATTTTTGTCTTGGGAAAGGTCACTGTGAAAGTTGGATTAAAATGAGTAGCCACAGTACAGAACAGCCTCAAGAAAGGGTTATTCAGTACAGTGTCAAACTACGTATATACTTGCTGGGAAGCAAGTCTCTCCAATGAGACTTCTTCGGGAAAAACTGATTCATTGTTTTAATGTAAATACTGACATTAAGAGAGATCTAGAAACATGCTTAGAGCTCATGATGCAGCCTTCGGGCAGAACTTCTAAAGTCGACCTCTTTCAAGTAAAAACCTTGCCTTCTTCACCAAAAAAACCATCATAAGAACAAAAGGCAGACTCCAAGTTAAAAAACACCATCTGCACTGATTTTCCTTAAGGCACATCAGTAAAGAGTGATAAATATGACAGCAAAGATTGCTCAGACTGCTAATAGTGCAGGCCCATAAAGCATTTTGCACAGAAGACCTCTGCAGAGCAGTCACCCAGAGCTTACACCAGGCTCCCGTGTATAAAGGATTGTCAAAGAACACTGTCTGCAATTCAAATTGAACAATAAAAAAAAAAAAACTTGAAACCCTATTTCATTGGCTTAGAAACCTCACTGATACCTGCACAGCAACATATTTCAGTCTTTTACCAAGGGACCAGAATCTGTGGGTCTTCTACTGAGCAATATTTACTCATGTAAGAGCCACAGTCACACTGAAATTTAATCAGAGTGAGAGCAAATCAAGCAACAAGTCAAATAAGAAAGCCTGCAGCTTCTGGTGGAAGTAGTACATAATACCCATTTTTTGACTGCAGTAGCAATGTAAAGAGTTATTTCAAGTTAATTTCATTTATTCTTCTGAGACTGCATACCAGAAATACTCTTACAATTTTTGTACTTTATCATCATTTTCTTGTTCTTCAAAAGTAACAACAGTAATCCTTTCAATATAATTAGTTATTGTTCAGGAAAAGCAACTAGATAAACATTTCGTTGTATTTACATAAAAAAAATTATATAAAATATTTTAAGTATCATTGCTTTCGATGTCAAGCCTCATTCAAAAATTCTTTTGAAAAATCCTGTTTGCTCACAGACATTCAATATAATATTTCTGTTTATCATGTTAGCATAACATCTCCAAAAGAAACCAGTAATGTTGTGAAGCTTTTCATAAACAGAAGGTGGGTAACCGCACAGATACATGCAGAGAAAGGGAGACACTATGCACATGCAAACACTAGTTTATGCAGTTACTGGTATGGTAAAGCTCCCTGCCATGGAGCATCCCTTGGGTAAAGAAGCTGGAAGCCGTCAGGCCAGCTCAACATTTTTAATGTTTACTAAAAGTGGAGTTTAACAGCAAACCACCGTGGAGGAGCACCCAACCAGCCTTTCTTCAAGGAGGAGTTTAGTTCTCCAACAAAAACATTTTGGTTCAAGTGAAATAAAACCAGCTCCTCCTTTTTTTAAGACCTTTCCCTGATCTAATACCTTTATAAGGTTCCATTTTATCAACCTCTCACCATATTTCTCAAACTTTTTGCTGGAATATTTGTTGCTGCAGGTGTGAATATCGGGCATCCTGGTACTAACTCCTGGATTCGAAGACCACATCTGGAATTCCAGACCACAACTGGAAGGCACCTAGTTACACATGGGGTAAAAATGAGCCTTTCCACACACTTTCTATCCTGAAGACACCCTCCCATTTTGCAGTACCTTAGAGGCAGCCCTGGAAGAAGCTCTGTGAAGAATGCTGCCAGATGTAGCTATTTCTGCTTTCAGGAAGTCTCAGGTTTTCTCAGCATTTTAAACCCAATGTGTAGCCTCCAGCCTGGGCTCTTTCTTCTGCTGTGCAGTTCTTGTAACTCTGTATTTGCAGTATAATCACTCTGAGAATGTAAACCCATCAGGTAGGACAGAGTGAATCCTTCTTCAATAGCTGCACTTCTGGGACAGGAGCTTGTCCGTGCTCAGGGGATACAAATAAGCATCACCAAATCAGCCAGGATTCAGAGATCTTCTGACAAGAACAGTCTGCAACTCACATCCCAATCCTACACAAAATTTTAAAAAATAATTTTTTTTTTTTTTTTTGGGGGGGGGGGGAACAAACAACAACAACGTTAACAATTTTGTCATCCAAGACCAGGTTGAAAATATTCAGATCTTTGGACCTGTTTTTGTGTTTAACAGTATGCATCAGAAGTACTGCGACATTCTTGCAGAGGCCGGAGACACGTTTTGCAGACAGCAGGCTGTTCCCACACCGGGGAGCCCGGAGACCAGGACACCTCTGGACCTCGTCACTGGGCACCCCAGAGAGCTCCAGGAACAACAAAGCATTGAACAGGTCCTGTTTACTACAAGTTTATTCCATTTCTCACTTACTTTGGTTTCCACTTTTTTTTTTTAAGTTTCTTCGCTAATTAGCACCTCATGCAGTCTTATGGTTTAGAAATTTCAAAGCTGGATTTAACTGAGCTAAATTTTAAAGCACTTTAAGTTGCATTTTTGCCTTTTTTTTTTTCTTTTAGGAGAATACTTCTCTATAAGTAAGCCCACTGCATGTTTCTACCTGTTTCTTGCAGCATTTGTCATAAAATAAGAGCTGAACAAAATGGGGCAGAAATTTGTTCACTTTTATACACTCTTTGGCAACGGGCAGTCCTGAAAAATGAAAAAGATAAAATTAAAAAAAGATGTCAACCCACACCCTGGGCTTCCAAGTATGTTGCCCTCTGATTAGATGAACTTCTGTCCTCGTGGAAAGCCAGGTCTGTCACCAAGTTGTGGGTTTCAGAAACTCGGATTTGCCTGGAAAACTTGCCTGCTTACCAGGAGCTCTGCACAGAACATGAGAGCCAGAGCTTTCTGGTCGGCCACAGGCACAAACCCACACGAGTCTAGGGTGAAAGCAAGGAGATTTCAGATGTAAGCCTGAGAACTCCTAGAAAATAGAAAGATTAGTCAAATCATTCAATTCCTTTTGGTTTTCACAAGCGAGCATTTTCCAAAAGACCATCCCATCAAAAATTTTCAAACCCAATCTACGCCTGATAGTCTAAAATCTTCAGTCAATTAAGGGTCAATCAACTATCAGTCTTAAGTCATATTTTGCCAAAGTCTACAAAACCTAGCTTATATTCTAACATAAACAGTTTTTCCATATTATATATTTTGGTAGGTAATCACAGAATGTGGGTTCAAAAGTTCAACATCTATTGACAGCAGAATAAATTTTACCTTTATGCATGCAGTTACACTATATCAGCCATGATTTAAGCACAGGCACTTGCACGGGACATCAAACTGTCTCGGCCTCCGAGAAGTTGATTAATTGACATTTCTTCCATTGCTAAACTTTCACTTTGCGCAGGACCTGAGGATTCCTTTGGCACTGAGTGCCTTTTTTCCTTTCCTTGAAAACAGCTCCAGCATTCCCATTTGGAGCAGATAGAGATGCACATTGCTAATATGCGCTCTCACAAGCTTGCAACCTTTTCTACAGATGCATCCATCGGATTCACAGTCCTCATCTTCACTGGCAAGAAGACATTAGCTACAAAATTGTGCTTCAAAAGCACTTAAAACTTTGGCCATATGTTTATAACCTTGTTTTTGCAAATTCTCTTTAAAGAAAAAAAAGTACAAAAAAAAATAAGAAGGGGTCCGGAAGTTAACAGCTGTTTCAGCTAGAAAGGTATTTCACACATTGAGAACCTGCTTACACAAAGCTATTATTGTGTTTATATAGACAAAAATCTGGTCTCCTAATTAGCACTGGGAGGCATGTAAAGCAGGCTAGATGCTGCCTGGCCAGTATTCAGAAGACTGCAAGTTTACAGTATTTGTTTGGGGTTTTTTTTCCCTAAGGAAAAGCTCTTGAAGGAATGAATCCTCCTACATTAAAATAACAGCTTGATACACGGTTCATCAAAATGCCTCCACAATGAAGTGCTTCTTTTACTGTTCTGCTTAATTAAGTCCAACTATGAAATACATAATTCCACAAAACTTGCATTAAGTATTAATTAGCTAGTGGACAAAATGCAAAACCCCCCACTCAAAGAAATAAAGAACACTCGCTATTCCAAGGGGATTCAGTAAAATAAGACCCACTGAAACTTTAAAGTCAAGGTTAACATGGAGTATAGCTACAGCATATTTGACATAAATTCAGCTGCTAATAATTTTCTCATTAAAAATAAACACATCATTGTTTCCACAGAAGCATCTGGATAGTGGGAGTATTTAAAAAGGGTGGAGATAGACCAAAGTTGTGTCCTAGTAGGCTGGGTTCATGGATAATAGAGACAGGACATAACAGTTTAAAACCATCAAGCACTTTTCTTATCTTTCCACTCTGGGGGAAATTTACTTTGCTATTTGTTTTCTATTCCCTCTGCTAAAATCCTTTTTTACCACACTACAAATGAATTATCAACACCTACTTCCCTGGTTTGTTAAGACAATCTCTGGCTCCATTCAACCAACCTGTATCAATTTTCCCTCACAATCATTGCCTTGTCTTAGAGAATGAGGTCTTTGAATTCTCAGTTTCAGGAAGGTCGTTCAATAGATTCAGATACAAATCCCTCTGAATTGCCCTGTCCCACCAGCTCATAGATATTTGCCCAGCTTCTGGTGCATGTACGGAAGGGCATCCTGGAGAAGATCTTAGCAGCACAACACTCTCATACTAACATTTTGTAAATAGTACCTGTGCTGGACTGTAGCGAGACCAAAGCCCAAGGAGATGTGAAGAAAAAAAAATAATTACCCAAAGCTTCTGCAAATTTCCAGAATAATCTGGTAAACTCTGACACTGTGCAGAGCTTGAACTTTTTGTCCACAGGATGTAGGCACTAACAGTAATCCATTAAAAAAAAAAAAAAAGGTTTTAAATCTTGTATCACAGCAGTGAAAGATTAGGACTTGGCAGGTACCTCCATTCCTCCCCACAGCATGAGCTGTGCCACTCCTAGCATCCCATATATACCCAAAAGAGACTCAACGAGAACAGAACTTCAACGTGAAGTCAAGAGATGAAAAATGGGTCCATAAACTCTGATGGATTGAGTTAAAGGAGTTTATCAACAGTGCAGGGGTAAAAATGGATGTAGTTCAAGCCATTAAAAAATTGTGGGCACTACTTAATGCTGACATTCAGCACAGCACCAAGTGAGCTAAGATACCAGTGTGCTCTAAATGAATTATTAGCTAAAATGCCCAACACCAACTGCCATAAACACAAGAAACTGAGACATATCCTTGTCCAGCTCACCCTGGAACACATTTAAGTGCTGAAATTCATCGTGTAGGCGGCAGCACCTTAGAACTCAGACTCTAAAAGCTGAAATAGCATGAAAGGCACAGGTATATAAATCAACTTACAAACATATTACTCTGAAAGAACATAGCAAATTTGCATATTTTAAAGTTAACTTTTTTTAAAAAAAACAACAGCATATACATAACTGTTTTGTGCAGATGAGTTTACCTCCCACTCTTCAGCAGTTCCTGCTGATTTGCTCTGCACTTTTGCTGTCCTTCCTAGGCTGTCTCTCTTCACCTTCTCTGTAGACATTCAACTCTTCAGTTCTGCATTCAACAGCACTTCTGGCCACTAGAGTTACCCACCAAAACACCCAGCGTGGCAACATCTTCAATTTAGTCTGAAATTCTGGGTCCATTTGACTAAGCCAAGTCATCATCAATGAGACCAAAAAGTCTTCTTAGATGTCCATAGCGCTCACAACATTCCAGGGCTTTTTGCAAAGCCACAGACCACTTGTTAACGTCATGCTGAATTTCCATAACAACGTTCTGTGTTCATCGCTGCAGCAGGCTATCTGCATGGGAGAGAAACCAGATCAGAAGCGCTCAAGAAAATCAAAAGTATGTGGAGAGAGAAGTGCTCATTGTCCAGCTACATACCAGATACCAAGTATGCAGAATTGGGAAAATTAAGACATAGCAAACACACCTTGCCACTCATCAGCATCTTCCATGACCTGAGACAGAATATAACAAAATTTAGGTGGAGAAAACATTTATTAGCCAAAAGTGATAGCGCAAATACATGGACTGTCTTTGATTTCATGTTGAGGAGATTCAGTAAAATAAGGAGGTGCAGCTTTATGACAAATCAATCAACTGTGAGAATACTGAATTCTCTAGTGTCATTTCATAACCTAAAATACCTTCAAATTAGAACTGATACAGTGTACTCACTGGAACAAATGTCCACCCTTTGAGATGTTTCTTGCAGGGTTATTAGATAGATTATCATAAGCAACATCACAGTGCTAAAACAAATTATAGCATATAAATGAAGATGAGGCAAAGCCTTGAGAAGTGAAATGGATTAACAACATCGTAGAAGCAGTAGCATATAAGAGAAAGCGACGTAACTATAAAATGAAGTGAATTTAGAAATTTTATTTTTTTTTAAGCTTACTCTAAAAAATAAATAAATAAATAAATAAAAATTCAGTGATCAAAATTACCACCTAGCCCATACCTGCAGTGCATATGGAAGAGACTGAAAAGAAGAAAAAAAAAAAAAAAATAAAGACAGCATCCTCTCCTCAGAGGAAAACATAACTGCGCTTGCTGTGCCCCACACCGAGAGCAAAGCTTGGCCAGCCAAGTATTCCTCCCTCGGTGCCACTGCTCGCCTTGGGTAGAGCTACTCATGCAACAAGGTCTTGCAAGGCAGGTCCTCCAACAGTTGGACTGCGAAGAGCACACACACACGTGTTTTCTCCCTCAAGTTCAGAGTTTGACTTCAAAAGGGTGAAAGCAGCTTTATTTTGAGTACGACTCAAGAAAAGCCCGTTTCTGTCCAAGCCTCCCAGTGTGCAGACGCCGGGGCGGCACGGGCGAAGCAGGAGCTCCGTCGGCGCGCGGCATGGCAAGCTGCGGACGCGGGACACCGACAGGAGGGAAAGCAGAGAACCGTGCCGCTGCGTCGCTGTCGCGAGCGCCGTCTCCTTACATCTCATTACGTCCAATTTTCGTTCCTGTGGTTTATAACTTGACGTTTTAAATTGCACCAGGCTCGGAGGTGGCGTGTGCCTTGTCAGGCTGCACACCGTTTGTTTTCCCTCCCTTCGTGAAAGACAACGCTCTAATTAAGGCACAGATTAAATTTTAAATACTGAATTATTGCTTTCTTCAGGGAATTTTGCGTATTGTTATCATTATTATTTTCGCATGCATGTTCTGAAAAGAAGAGGATGGCTGTGACTTATTTTTAACAGATATTACCTGCTTTAAGATATTTCTGAGTGACAATCACATATATGCATTTGCATGCTGTCACCACAGGTTACTCGGGCAGCACAAGGTCTCAGCAGACACGTCGATCATTTCTTGTCCACGGGCTCCGGAGGAGACCATAGAGCCTTTTGTCCAGCTTATAAATGTACAACAGCCGTCCTGGACGTAGAGCTCCGGGCATCTGTCCTGGTGTCAGGTTGTGGGGTTTTATTCCACAAGAGGAAACCCATTCTTCTGTAGCAAATGACACTGTAATGACAATAAATGCAGGAGCCATCTGGAACTGGGAGATGCTTTTCTCAAGAGGATTTTTAAACTGCTTTGGAACAGCACTTCTTGTTACAGCCTTAAGTTTTGCATTACTTGCCTTCTAAAATAGGAACAGGAACCAGGAAGTTTAAAGAATCTTGCTAAAAATCAAAGGAACTGTCATCAGAAAGGGCAAAACCCCTAAGTCCTGCTCCCTTTAAGTCCTGTAAGAAAAGAGACCGATGTCTAACTTTGAGAACAAAAGGATTTCACGCTTCAGGACAGAGTCCCTCCACGGCATGGGCACAGCCAGAAACACTTACCGCCTTGAACACACATCTTGTCTGGGGGAACTTAATGTCCTTTACAAGCAGCAGTTACCTTTCAGGATGTTACTCTTCGCATACATGAGGACACCACGACAGAAGTGAATGCAGAGACCACGCAATAAAGCAACAGAGAAGTTTTGTTAGCCTCTTCTGAGGCCATTACAGACCCACCTCTCAAGCAGAGAACTCGGAGACAGGCTGTTAGTGCAGCCAACACAACAAGTGTCTGTCTGCAGCTCCTGGGGGATGCACAGGGAGCGGGGGCTGAGCAAAATCGATTGGGAGCACGTGGGACAAGAATAATATTCTTGCATTAAGGAATTAAGGATGTTATGACTCATCCAGCTTCCTTTTAATGGGACTTGAACTGGACCCTTAGTAAAGGGAGGCAGGCTATAAATATGGAATAGCATGCAAGAGCCAAGCACAAGAGAGCCTCTGATGGGTGCATCTTACGCTGGATTTCTAGCACCTTGCATTTAAGGAGCTATAAAACGTTTCTGTCCTCTCACAGTCTGAATTGCCTTACGCTTGCTTTGCACCTTGGAATCTAAGTTGTCCTATAGCTCTACACCTAAACGCCAAAATACCTATGCGCTTCTGCTCAAGACTTCCAATCTACCCCAGCTTCTAACTCGTAAACATTTTCAAAGCTATTTTACCAGTAGTTTTTCAACAACTCATCTATAGCATTAAATCTTTTCTTAAGATTAATTTTCCAGTCTTCCCGTTAAGATTTTGAGTGAGCTATTAATCATAAGAGTAAGAGACTTTTAACCAATTAATAGTTTTATGGTTATAGCTGTTATTAATCAAGTATTGTTTTGCTGCACTCTTTATAACATACCATTTTGTATTTTTACAAATACTTCACACCTAGCTTGTCGCATTCCCAATTGCTTTTGTATTTAATGCAAAACAAGAAGAAAGAGATTCACAGGCAAAATAATTAGCAATTTTTTGAATACAAGTGCAGGTTTTTAAAGGGGAAGATGTTTAAAGGTGTCAGATGGAGATCTAACAACAACAGGGCAGAAATTCAAAACAGAGCTTTCTCCCCACCACCACCCTTGCTAATAGTTTCCACGGCATCTCCGTCTGTCTTGCATGGCATCGCAGCACAAAGATGGCGACACTGAAACATATTAAGCACAACCAAAGCCATGGTCCCTCGTGAATAGCCCCAGCCACACGCCGCATTCCCTGCGCTGTGTTTGATCTGGGAGCCACCACGAAGCCTTGAGAAAGCAGACCACAGGAGCTGAGACCGAGGGGCTGAGAAAGCAGCAATCCAGTCTGAACTCCGATCCAAAGTCCTCGGCTCATATGCATTCCCCAGGATTTTCTTAGAAGCACCTTCTGGCTTCTTACAAGCACTGCTTCCATGAAGTTACTTTTCCATAACCAGCACTAACTGCTCTGTCTGGTATCCATCTCTTCTCAGATGGCCCCAGTGCATCCTTTGAATGCCAACAACCTTTGTCAACAGAGAAAAAAAAAAAACACACAAAAAAACCCAAAACAAAACAAAAAAAAACCATACTGCATTTGCAGAGGGAATATCTTTTCTGGGGAAACACCCGTGCATATTAAACAGCTTGTTAGTTGTTACTAAATAGTAGGGCAAAATAAACTTTGGTTGAAAACACACTTTCCCTTCCCCCTCTCCCATTTGGCAGGTGAGATGTGTTCCTGCCAAGTTATACACACTACAACTCAAGGAGACAATGTTGAGTACATCAGAAAGTTATGAAGCTGTATTTACTGTGATCACAGATAAATGAATTAAGATTCTTTTAAAAGTGATGGAAATGGCCTATTTATAGTTGAGAGCATATTTACAAGCCTCAGAGGGAAATTGCTATTACATTTTCAGTTTAAAAATGTCATTGTCTCCCCTGACCTTTTGTTGCTTTCTCATACCCTTCAAAGGAAAATGAATTCATGAGAAGTGCCAGATAGAAAACTTCAGCAGTTATGTTGTCAATTTGCAGAGCAGAGGCTCTGGCAGCACAATCCTTTCCACCCGGAGCAGCCGACAGACAGACCATCTCTGTAAATGGTGCTTTAACTTCTAACAGTCATTGCAACCGATGCAACGCTGACGGATTTGGTAAATACGTCAAAGTATCGTGTGAGGTCAGTCTGGGAT
The DNA here is from genome assembly GCF_000737465.1 of Haliaeetus leucocephalus. NCBI lineage: Eukaryota > Metazoa > Chordata > Aves > Accipitriformes > Accipitridae > Haliaeetus > Haliaeetus leucocephalus. Next base: position 3,388,662 of record NW_010973450.1, on the reverse strand, counting down.
TTAAAAGCTGTACAAGCCTGCCTGAGCCAGCTGTGATGGAGAGAAGGTCCAGGGGCCACACAGCTACAACCTAGCGTGTGCATTCTTCATCCGGAGTTAGTCATTTTTTAGACTGGCATTTATCTGCCATGAAAAAATCCATCTTTATTTGCGTGATAAAAACCCACTCTGCGAGCAGTATACTGTAACTGTACCCATGCTCACAGCTTTCCCAGTGACACTAATGTAAAAACCACACGCTTCTCTATTTATTCCCCCCTTCTCGTTTCCACGGTCTGAGCAAACATCAGCAGGTTTGTAGGCAATCGCTCCAAGCAGAGGAATACCAGCACTGCCTCCCACTGCTCTCCAAAAAGCACACAGAGGAGCAAAGGCAGAGCAAAAGCAGGAACCGGCCCCCCCTTGCCACCCCCCTGAGCAGGCAATCATGGGGGACATGTTCAGACCCAGAAAGGGCTGAAGATCTCAAGAGCTTCCAGTCAAAGTGGCTCATGCTACCTCAACCAAAGCCTAGTTCACCTTGTGGCGTAAAAGCTTGGTATACACCTCCCTTCCCCTCCTTCCCTACCCTGTCCTGCCTTTCCCCCTCCTGCTTGCTTATTTATTTTTTTTATCTGCAACGTTTTCAGTACAACTGTGATTCGGGAAGCACAGTTGGATGCATGCTTCTCCAGCTCTCTGGGAAGCCCCCAAAGCAGCTGTGTGCCTACAAGGCGTAATCAAGCCCAGTTTGATTATGATATTTTCAATAAATCACTGGAGACTTCTTATACTATGTTTTTAGATGACTTACTGTTTGTTATTAGCTAATTCACTTCCTAAAAAAAAAAAAACTTTAAGTATTGCACAGTTAAAAATCAGCAGCAGTTCAGAACTTGCTGGCGTGGGTAGGGCTTTGCTCCCTGTGGGCAGAAATTAAGGGACTGCTAATGCAAGCTAACGCTTGGTTTAGCCTCTCTGTAATCCAGTTCAGCTCTGCGTTACATCCTGGAACAAGTGTCTGTAGATTAGCTAGACAAGCGCTTCCTCAGTTAAGCTAACTCACGTTAATGAGCAATCAATTCACTTGAATTAAAACAAGGATGTGACCTCTCCAGCCTAGAGATGGCCATCCCTGGGGTCTGCTCCGCCACCGTTGTGCCCCTTGCCCTCTTATTTACGCTTACAAATTATGAGCATAACATATCCTCAAATAAAATAAATGCAAAGGAACAGGCAATAGTCTTAAGGGGACAAATTTACATCAAGATAATCCCAGAGCAACTCGTTCAACTTCAGCCAAATTAAGCTGTACTTATCCTACAGTCAGCAAGAATTCAAATGACTTTTTATTGTTTTGAGTCCCTCCCCCAAGCCCACTGCACCGAAATCACTGCAATGGTACTCTCCAGAGTGCCTGCATGTTCACAGGCTTCAGTTAATTGTATGCAGATTTCTTTTAAACAGCGTCTTCCGAAGGTTTCTTTATGAAGAAGCACTCCGTTAAAGGCTTAAACCACGTTATTAACCTGAATGCCTGCTCGCTCTCAGTTCTAGTCCTCTGCCTGATCCTGCAGCTGATCTGCGTGTGAGATTGGCAGCACAGGACCATTGCGCTGTCATTCCCACAATTTGCAGGATCTGGCTGCACAGCAAACACTGCAAACACCCCCGATAAATACTGAGAGACTTAGGCCATATATGTTTTCCAGCTCCATTACAAAAAGTGGCTCAGCTTCCAGATCAGCACTTTTAATATAGCTCAAATTAGTTTAGCTATAGCTCAAAAAACACTTTGCTGTTTCAGGCTGTTAACCACAATGTCTTATAAAATGAAGCATGTTTACTGTTGTTTTGGAAAAGTCATTCTTCCTTTATGAATTTGGCAATGAAGGATTCAAAAGATACCAGTGTGGGATTGTTATCATGCACAAGCCAAAGCTGTCAGGCTTCATTACTTCCAAGACAAAAATTACAGAATAATGTATTAAATGCTCGAATAGAAACACGTAGCGCACCATCGCTATCCCACGGTAATGGGATGACACCAGCCGCCGGTGCCTTGTACTGCACAGCCTTCCCACGCACTGCGGTGCAGGAGCCTGCAGCTCAGAAATGCAGCAGCCCCGAGCCAAGGGTGCTCAGCTCCCGCAGCAGCCCCCAGAAACGCTGCCAGCGGTGGGAGGGGGCTGCATCCTCCTGCATGGTGGGAAACCAGCAAGCTGGTTCTGAGGCCAAAATGAGCTTTTCAGTCCTTTGAATAAATATATATACGCATTTAAAAAAAAAAAAAAAGCCTTTTTGCTCTAGACAGGGGAGAAAAATCCCAATTTCAAAGGCTTTATTGGGTTGCTGCAGCCAAAAATTGACTTTTTAGAAACTGTATTAGCCGACAGTGAGCCTCATTGCAGCTTTGTGCCTACCTCATTCTTTGAGGTTTGGGGGGGGAGGGGGGGGGGGGTGTCCCGTCCCCTCTCTTCTGTAACAGGCAAGTTGTGCTTTGACAAGCAGGTGCTGCCTCTGTGATTTCAGGATATCCCCCATCCTGCTGCAGCCCTGACCTCACTGCACGACACACAAATTGAGACGAACATCCTTAAACATCCCACCTGGACCCTCACACCAGCCTCTAGAGCCCCCCAATTTCCTCAGGTGAATCGGTGCCCTCTCCGGTGGGATCCACACCAGAGGCCAGGACTGCTCCTTTCCACCCGCTCCCAGCCTCGCTGTTCTTCATCATTGCCTTCTCCCACTGCATCTCCTCCCTGCCTTTTATCCTCCTACGCTATCTCCTCAGATCTTTCACCATTTGAAGAGAAAACTGTTGGCAGAGTGATGATAACATCCCTGTCGAGGGGCTAAGGGACAGATTTGGGTCCCGATTTGTACACCTGGGTAATAGATACCTGCTTGTAGCCTGACTTAGCACTGTGTTTTCCAGTTTCCTCTGAACGGCTTATTTTCCAGAAATAAGCAGGCAGGGTAAAGTTTACCCGCAGGCAGAACGCTTGCATGAGACCCATTCACTTAAGATCAACTTAAGCCTTACTTTGATGGTTTAACAGGAATTTACATGGTACACACGACTCGTTCAAGTTGCCTACACAGGGAAGATTTCACCCTCTTTGCACTTCAAAGTCGCAGCTTTCCCATCCAGCTTTTCAGAGTGTGCATCCCATTGTGCTCTTAACACTTTTCATCCTTTTCAAATTACACCGTGCTATCTCGCGGAGCTATAATAGCGTCAGCCCATGACCAGCAGGGATCAGTGAGCCAACTGGAAACATGAGGTAGCTCCAAGCACCAACATCAAGCGAACGTCCTCCACTGCTCTCAGCAGCGTCACACAGTACCGTGCAAACAGCCTCCAGACATGAGTTCCTGCTACAGAGCTGCACCTTCAAAATATTAGTCGTTTTGAAGAAAGAAAGAGAGGAAAACTTTTTAAGGTTGACTTCTTGCTCTTGCTGCTGGCAAAAGAAGCGGTTGCATGTACTGCTCAATTCATGCAAACAAAAGCTTTCACCACATCCTCTGTCTTCCCACACTGAAAGGCAAGATAATTGAAAAAACCCTTTTGGCACTGGCACCTAGACGAGAACTGCTATTTCCAGAAGGGCTTTAAGTTAGCTATGAGTAGAAGAGCATGGCCCTAACATAGCCCCAAAGAGAAGATGGGGCACCTCCTGAAGCACAGAAGTGCACAGAATGCTAAAACAAACAAATCCAAGCTCCTATAATTAAGGTATTTAAATCTACAACAGACCAACCATCAAGGAGTTTGTACTTTCTTTCATGTCTCTTAATTAAAAATTTGTCAGAAACCTAGGGCTGGTTTTCAGAAGTGCCCAGCACTCCCTATCTCCTGTTGTGAATCTTAATGACCAGGTTTTCAAGAGGGTTTTGAACAACATGCTTTCTTTAAAGAAATAAAGGTTTATTTTGAACATAGTTCCGTGACATACACACGGGTCTCACCACACCGGCAGACTTTGCAACACCCATCTTAGACCACGAACTCCACGAGCAAACTTCGGTGCTTACAAAAGCCAACATTTGGAGTAGGGAGCTGCGAGAAACATCTGTGGGAAGTGCTGCAGGCAGACCCTACCCTTGCCTAAGACTGGAGAGTTATATTTTGGCATGGACACTCAGCTTCACAGCTCTGCCCCTTGTTCTGAGGTTTCAAAAAGAAAGAACCAAGTCATCTCTCTTCCGGAAAAGAGAAAGGCCTGAAGATGGTCATGAATCAGTCCAGCAGTTCCAATGGTAGACTGGGATTCAAGTCTCTGCCTAAAGGGAATTTACTGTTTATCACCCCCAGAAAGACTCTAAAAGCCCTGAGTCTCATGCCTGGGTCACAAAGATGCCTTTGAACCAGTCTGCTGCAATTTTTCCATTATTCTCAAATCTTTCTTAGATGACAATTACACCTTAGCGGTTGGGCGAGGCTTTTTATCTCTACCCTCCCAAAACTTTCCCTATTTTATGTTAAGAGAATAGCATTTTATGTCAACAGACAAGTGAGTCATGGACTGAGATCTAAATGTTCCCAGAGCCACCCAGCAATAGGGTCTTTTGAGAAAGAAAACCTCAGCAAAGAATATTTTATTCTTTCAAGCAAAGTAGAAAAGTTTGTACAGGAGGGAAATGTCAGCATGCCTCCTTCATCCCAGACAAGCCTACAGCATAACCTGCTGCTAGAGCACGTAAATTAGGGAAAAGAGCTGAACCCAAATCTCCAGCTCCCACACACACTAAGCCACTGAACTATTTCAGAGGGTTGTGGGGACCTCACTGAGTAGCTTGTTTTTAGGAGCCCATGAGCAGCTCTGCATATTAACAGAAATTTGACTTGGTTCAGGCCAACTTAACTCTCCAACAAACATAAACCTCGTGGTCCTTTCCTAGCTGAATCAAAGCCCTTGTCTGTTCAAAACACAACCCATTCCAGGGATAAGGCACACCGCTGGGGACTGCTGCATTTCCAATCACTCTGGAAAAAGCAAAACGCTCCCTGTCAGCTCCGAGCTTACTCAGCTCCTAGCAGGAAACTCTCAGTTTGGGACTTTGTGGACTCCACTGTGCCTACAGCAGAACCGAACCAAAATCTTCAAACCCATTTCAAGCAGCCCACCACAACTTTTAGCCACTAACAACCTCAGGCTGCAAGTTCCCATTTCATGCAGAATTAGACTAAATAAAATAGCTTTACAAAGTAAACTGATAAAATGACGCTTTGTGTTAAATTTTTTCAGACACCATTAGACATAGTACAATGAACACTGGAGTGACTTGATACCCATCTTTGTGTGGCTTCAAGTACTTACAATTTCTCTTCCCCATTAATACAAAGATTGCACTTCTCTAGGGTCATTCTACTGAACATTTCTTAATTGAAGGCTTTCTTGCTATTTGCCATTTTGCACTAAGTGCATCCACTAAATGCAGCTTTGTAATCCTACCTCATTTGGCAGTCCAGCCAGCAGCAGCCTCCTCCCCGTCATGGCTGTCCCAAAAGCTGCTCGGGGCTCACGCAGTATTAATCCAGGGAAAGAAACTTCTGGTTAGAGCCCTCAAAATATCAGGCTGTGGAGATAAGCATCTGCTGCTACACAGGTGTTTTGGGCAGAAATCAAATTAAGGTAGGAAGAATTGGGAAAGGCAGAAGGAAGGATAGGGTGGAAAAAAATTGGATGGTTTTGTTTGTTGTTTTTTTTTTAAGAGAGAGAAAGGAACAATAATAAACAAGAAAACAGGTGAAGACAAATCACATGCAAGAAGGCAGCGGCAATTACCCAAAAATAAAAAGCCAGATGTGCCCAGCTCTCCCCAACTCAGAGTCAGACATTCCTGAAAACAAAATCCCCATTTCTGTCTGAAACAAGAGAACAGATTTGGATCTTCTTACCGATCTCTCATGAGAAAATCACTGGCCACCTCTTAGCAATCTTCCCTTTTGGCTTCCATGGCAATTGTCATGGATCATCTCACATCATCCAGCTCCAGCCAGGACTACCAGCTCTAACCATCCATCCCAAATATCAAAGTGCCTTCTACTGGGCCTCTGCATAAAATGATGTCCCACATAGGACAGAGGAGGAGAAACACAGCGTTAGTTGATTCTGTCAGAGTTTTGGCCTGCTCTTTTACTTGTAATCATTTATTTTGCACACTTACATGTACAAACAAGCAGCTGTCGTGCCAGCAGCGGAGATAGCTACAGCTTTCTGGACTCTTGCTGTGTCAGCAAAATAACAAATGGCTTTCCCCAGACTCAAACACTGGTGACATACAAGTACTTTGCCCTCTTTAAGCAATATTTTAGTAGCTTTTTCACATGTCCGCTCTGCTGATGCGGTTTTCGTAGCAGTACATACCTCTAATATATTTTTCAAGTTAAAGATTAAGAGACATAAAGTATCATCTCTTTTGGAGCAGTAAAGAGTTGCCCAGTGTGTTGGAAGTCTTTTTTTCAGACCAAGTGACAGGGTTGGGCAGGGGGATGTTGGTTTGGGTTTTTTCCTCCTGCTAAATGGTTACAGGCAACCAAAACCAAAAGAAGTCAAGTAGCTCGTGGCATGAATCAATCTTAATTGCTTTCTACATTTTATAGAAGCAAGGAAAAAAAGCCTTGACCCTACCAAGCAAAACTGGCAGGAAAATATAACTTCTCCTTACAGCAATCTGACCTTCAAGCTCTCCCCTTCTAGCAACTTTCTCTAATCCCAGACAGACACACTTATCAATCACAGTGGGTGAAAGAAAATGAATCTGTCAAAACAGTGACATTGCTAAAATTATAGCCAGCAGTATCATTTGTTAATTTGCCCAGTAGCTCTCATTTTCAGTTTTTGAGGATTTATCAAATGTATGTTTCATCTAAGAAACAAAATACTTAACCCTTGCCCAAAACCCTATGTTTTTCTAATAAAAACATAAGCTGGAATTTATTCTGGCTCAGGAACCTGGGACTCCTCTGTGAGAGGCTTTCCAGGGGACTCTCGCATGTCCCAAGACCTTCAGGGACTTCAATTTACCTTTCCACAAAGCAAGGCCAATATCTCATTCTATGGAGGTGGTGCCACTTCAGTTATCAAAACTGGGGAAAAAAAAACATCATACAAACTGAAGAAATCCTTTTTAAATATATTTTTAAGTGCTTTCCCTGTGCTTCTGCCATTTAGCTCCATTTAAGTAACATTTTCATTAAATTTAAAATGAACAAACAGCAAAGAACAGATTTTTGTTATCAGTGCAGCACTTCCCTACATTTCGCTGCTCACACAGCATTTTACCGGTCCGAACGATGTACGATGACTCTAAACCAGCAAGATATCTGAGCAACAGCAAGCAGAAACCATATGTTCCAGTAAGGACAATCTCCACTGTGGTCTGCTTTTAAATATGCGCACCCTTTCCACTGGCTAAATTGTGCATTGCACGTGAACATCTGAGGCTGCCATCTGACATTCAGCTGGAACAAAATGTTTCTGTTTAAAGTAACTAGAAGCACAATACTTACAAAAATTAGTCTCCAGACTTTCACATCTTGCAGAGGAATTAATGCATTATTCAGAGTATGAAGCTTAGTCTTGGCTACATCAGTCAGAACAGCACAGGAGAAACTGGGATGCAGAAGAAAATATTTAAGGTTTTTTTGCCTCATTTAAAAACAAACAAAAAAACACCAAAAAAAGAACCTAAATTTAAATAAAATATAATTCCACCAGAAAAAAAAAGTCCCACTCCTGCCACTGGCAGTTTTTGACTCAAATCTTTCAACTGCTTAATCTGCATTTGCCTAGATAGGTTAGTCACTGGTCAGGTACTGATGCTCTTGCCTATTTAGAAATAGATGAAACATTAATAGCAAAACAAAAAGCAACTCTAACATAAGGCTCTCACCTTTTTCTAAAATGGGACTATTTTCCTTACAAAATCCTTCAAGCAAAGACACATTTTTTTCCTTTTGTAGCAAGAATGGGTCTCATTTGCATGCAAGGTAGGGTTAATTCCTCAGCAAACGCCTAAAAACTTTCCAAGCAAAAACGTTCTTACATAAAAAACAAATTCTGCCCACTCATATTTTGCATGCCCCAATTTTAGCATTAAATCCATGTTAACGGTTGCCTGAATATGAATATATCTCAAGCCAAAGAGCAAAAAAATGCTCATCGCAACATTTTAGAGTTACACCAACTCATGTGAGCTGGTGGTGTCCATCCCGTTCTCTAGCAGTCAGGTATCTCCATACCCACTTCAAAACAAACTTGAGGGTCATGAAGAGCCAGAATATTGCACAGAGAAGAAGGATGTGGAGGGACCAGGGACAAGTCCTGCTGGTGGTACAAGTGGTCATCCGTACAAAAGGTCCATCTACTCACTACCCGCTCTGCAGGAGTACGGAGATATAATTCCTCCCAGGCCATCAGTCTGGCACATTTGACAAGCATTGAAGTTACCCAAAGAAAATAAAATTGTCAGTCCTTACGACCGTCCAGAAGGAGACCAGGAGGAAAACGCAGGTGTCGACCACATGGTTTATTGCTGAACGCTGTGCATTCAGCACAGACTGTTAATTCGGTACAGCAGCCCTGACCCTGCATTTGAGACCACCTTATACTTTTTGAACAAGATGTGCAGTTTGCTTTGAAGAAAGGTGTGCTTAAACAGCTGGGCAGAGACAGCCATAACTTGTGCTTCATCTTTCCAATTTTATTTCTTTAACAGCAAGCCATGCATGGCATTAACAAAGTGGATCAGGGATCCTTACTCAGTGTTATGGTACATATTCAATGTCACTGCAAGTTTTCACTCTTGCAGAAGAGCTAAATTTATGGCACATAAAATTAAGAAGTAAAGAAACGGGGTCAGCTGCATCTGATCTGGTTTTAAACAATTGCACTCCAGAGTGATTCAAATCCTCTTGGATTCATGGCATTTGAAATAATTGTATCATTATTTACAACCCCACTCAGTGGCCATGCGAATAGGAGAGATTTTAAATCACATTTTCATGGCAGCGTTGTTAGAGCACCTGAGCGGTTTTCATCACGGTTTTACGAGACGGCGATAAGTACAGCAATCTCTGAGCACCACCGCCTGCTAGGAGGTGGGAAGGTCCATCACCCCGCTGACACAGGAGGATGGGAATAGCATGGAGAGCAGACGTGGATGGGGAACGGGAAGAGAACCAGCAATATCATCACCATGCTCCTTGCACGCTGGCAAACTCAACGTTCACTCTCTTTCCAATGGGAAATAAATATCCTTCTTCCCTAATTAAATCCGTAGCTAATATTGAGCTCTGAATGTTGGACAGTAACTTTTGTTGGAGCGATACCCCTCGTTATGAGGGGTTGGATGTCCAGCTGACCAGAAAGACCAGCACAGTAAGAATCATTTCTGAGGCAAACCCTAGATCTTTAAAACATGGCACAAGTGAAGTGAGACCATTCTGACCTTAAAGAGAGGTATTCTCCCTGCACTGGGGACAGCGGTGGTCCATTATTACTTTTGTTTCCAAAGTGGTTCAGCTTCTTGAAATAAGAACAAAGTATCTGGGTTAAAACTGAAAAATAGCTGGTTAAGAACATCAGTAGTGATTTAGAAAATGTTCAGTAAGACAATACATGCAAAATGTATTAGGCATTAAAGGGACAGTAATCATTATCTGCTATTACAGTTTCATATCAGGAAATGTATTGGTAAAAAAAATGGAAAATAATTGACTTTAATGGGCAGATATTTTGGGATCTTCACATTAAGTACCGAGTCATAGCTGAGGTAATTTTTTTTTTATAAACTGCACATTTAAGCAATAGGACTTTTTTTTTTTTACATAAGATTCAGTAACAGTCCTCATAACCCCTTAGTATTATGCAAATATTTTTCTTTACATAGTATCAGCAACTCTTGCAAATTCTTTTTTTTTTATTTTATCCTGGTTTTAATCTGTAGAAATTTCAAGATTAATTTAACTCTAACTTAAGAATGTTTTATACTTATCTTTGACAGTAATAGAGAAGAACTCAAAGGGCCAAAAAATTAAAGGGCAAGAAGGATGGGCTCCACGTGAACTTTTATCATCTCACCACTCTATCTTATGACCTTAGGGATTATTCATAATTTTCAAAGTTTTATGTTTGTAGACAAAGACAGATAGTACAAGGCAATCAAGCTAACCTATCCTACTGTGTTCCAGCCTTACTTTAAAAAAAAAGAAAGAAAAAAACAACTCTATTTGGCCTCTGATGCTCAATAAATGCAACAGTATATTACAGGCATTTAATTCACTGATTTGTAGATATCATCAGGCATTTCAAAGCAATAAAGCATGTCAGCAAAATTGAACCCGGTTGTTTACAACTGTAAAATTAGGGCTCACTTTTCAGAATTAGCCACCTTGAAAACAGTATCACCTTCCACATCTTCATATAAAGAATTGAAATGCAGGCTAACAAAAACGTCTTTTTCAAAAGAGAGAAAGATAAGCAGAGTCAAAGCTTCTCATTAGCACCAAAGTGGTCTGCAATAGATGCAATCACATAAATTATGCTCCAGGACAAAGCCAACTAATAAAAGCAAGTTTCACCATGTTTTCTTAAGGTTCAGAAAAAAAAAATTTCCTTTCTCTTACCGCTAATGCAACAATGCTGCAACCTTTAAATGCCCTAGAAGAGGAAATAACATAATCCCTACACAAGTCTGTTAAACTATGTTTCCTTCCCTAAATCATTGGGTTTGAGTCTTTAAGATCCTAACAGCTCGTGAAGCTGTGAGCTGCTACTCAAAGTACCTGCAGACATACAAGGTATGGTTGCTGGTCTGCTTTCTACATGACCATATTCTCTTTGACTCTCTCACTGTAAATGGTTTTGAACGCAGACTCCTTAACACATTCCAGAAGAGTTTATTCTTTTGCATAAAACATGAAGTTGTCAAGCACAAAGGCCTGCACAGTTCAGTGCAGCCAGCAGAAGCCATTGATTCTTGCATTTATTTCCTCTATATTTCAAACCTATTCCTCATGCTGCTTGTCACGTAGGGTTGACATATGTCACAGGATGCCATTATACACTGTGGCAATACGTAGCCATCAAATGCCACCTGAAAGAAAATAATATATTTTAAATACTCCTATGCACACTGGCTTGTTTTGTTTGCTGTGGCCTCATTATTGCCAAAAGTCAACAGTCATCAAAACAATTCAGAGAATACAAAACAGCTCTTCTATTAAAGATAAGAAAAACTGAACTAAGTTGAACATGCACCACCAGAGTGATAAATCTTCGCAGCTTGTTTTACACATCAGTCTTCTTAATGCATAATTTATTTGTTTTTATCTGCATTTATAAACATATAGTTTTCTTTTAGGAAAAAAAGTAGCCAAACTAACTCAATGACAGAGTATGGATTGGTGTTATGTAGTGGTCAGACCATGGGATGAAAAGCCAGGGTACTCTGCTTCTGCCTTGGTGCTGCCATCACAGGCTGCACCGGAGCAGATTTAATCACCCTCTGCCTTGGGTCACCCCATAATAAAATGACTGCACTGTTATTCTGCTTGTAGTAATGCTCTACAACAGGTCTCACAGGCTCAGGCATCCTCAAGTTGTGAGAAGTTACTCCTGGCTGTGGACCGTGGAGAGGACAGTACAAATACAAGAGCAGCTGAGAGTTCACTGCATATTCATTTGGGGCTGCACAGTGGTGTAAAGAGGTGTTATACCAGCAGCAAACTGAAATTCTTAACACAGAACTGGGCCCAAGAATGTGTGAAATGTTACAGAGAAAGGATGTGAGGTCCAAGAGAATGGATAGAGAAAGAATGCAGCCAACAGAAAGCGCAGGTGCAACGGTATGACACAGGCTGCAGAGGTAAATTTCTTCTTACTAGCTCCCTCAAGCATTGTAAATTGTAAATTAATCCCACTCTTCTATGGGAAGAGAATTCAGACTCCATATATATTCAGGAATGATGTGGGATTATATACTATAAAGTGATTTCCTGTAGTATCCAATACTGCTAAGTACTAGCAAAATGTGCCAAATCAAAGTGAAAGGGAAGAAAAGGACAGAAAGTCTCTTTTGAGACAAATTACCCAGCATGGAACCCACAAATTTCAAACCCGTCAGGATATTATCTAGAAAAATCCAAAGAAATCAATAAGTTTTTCTTGTTCAGCAGATTCTGCATCCAACAATCTTTCACTGTGTCCACAAGAATAGATAAGTCTCAAAAGGGTTGCCCTTTTAGGGGGCCTTTTTGGCTTCTGCTTTATCTTTAGGAATATTTATATTATAAAAGTGTATTTGCTTAATTATATTCAAGACTAGTACTAAAATACTAACCTGTCAGCTCAGAAATGGACCATTGGAATAACTGTACTATCATGGAGAAAATCTTCTCTGCAACACCCTTACATTTTTGCAAGGAGGAAGCAAATACTGTAAAACCTCAGGAGAACGAGGTCCATCTCCACCAGACCTTTATAAACCTTGCAAATTCTTTTTTAGTTGTATTATCTTCATATTGACATGCCAACAGGTAACAGCTTGTTACAAAATGTAAGGGGGGGGAAGTGTATTTATGTCAACTTCTTAGCAAAATTTTAAACCAATTAGCCTACTATAAAAGTTTCTCTTGGGTTCTCCACCAGCTAAAAAGCACTAGAGTTGCCTCTGCTCAGATGACCCTGTGCTTAAACCTACTGAGATCAGGAAACAGCAGCGAACACCCCTGCAGGTCTGCATCCTCCCTGGGGGCTCTAACGCCCTTGAGCTTGCTCCACGCAGTATTAGTTCTTGATTACTAACATCTCCCTCAACAGAAAGAGGCACACTGAAATTTTAGAAAATATGTTGTCGTTATTTGAAGTCCTGTTCATGAGAAGTTTAGTCATGTCGTTCTAAATATAAAACCAGACTGCAACAAGCTGCAGCCCCTTGTATCCATAAAAACAAGGTTCCCTTCAAATAACTGCAGTGGGAAAAAGTTCATTACCTGAGCACATAAAAAAAAACCCAACACGCTTAACCTTGGAAGCATCTTTAGAGGCTTAGTTAACATAATCTGACATACTTATAGGTGGAACTACTTTCTAAGCCCTTAGTAACAGTATTTCAGTCAGCGTTACACTCTCCCAGCTTCTGTTGTCGGAAGTAAGAATGTGACACTTGAATTACACTGAACTGCACTCGAGGGCTAAGGCTGCCCTCAGGCATCTTTAACTTCCACGGCCAGTACTTACACCGCCCATAAGCCACACTGACACTGACCTCGACAAGATTATGGGGGCAGTCTCTACATAACGACGAGCTGGTCTTGCTCATCGTTGACTTGTGACTTTGTCATTTGTGCAGAAAGAAACCTCCAGCACACTAGAGCTGTACAGGTTTTGCTTCACTATCAGGCATGTGTGCTTTGTGCCAACTGTTGTCTATGCCTAACGCTATCCAAATAACTAGGTAAAAATGGCACACCTAAAATGATCATTAATCAGAATTACACCTTTAAACATCATGGGTGCGCTGTCACACCGTTTGATAGCCCCATCCTTTTCAGCTTAAATGTTTGACAAAATCCTTGCTGGCCTCAGTAATGTTTCAAAGTCAAGAAATAACCCAGAACACATCATGAAATTTCTTTTACCTGCTTTGCTCTTCTGAGTCTAATGCTCTTGAAAGTTTTTATACACCTATCACCTTAAATGATTGCTCTAAGTTTTGACCAAAACTTCCTCCTTCCCTTTTTGGATACAATGAAGATAATATGAAGCTTGGTACCCAGACTTTCTTAAATTTAGAATCTTTTTTTCTTCCCTGATGAAGTTTAATATCTACAACACTGTCTTCCCCCCATGTCAGGGGCATAAGACTAGAATTTGGTACTCATACACATGCTCAGAAACATGTTGGCTAGTCAGCAGCTTGCAGGTATTTTTCCCAGAAGTTTCACACGCTGTTTCCAGCTCATGTTTTATTTAAACGTCTGTTAAATGAAGTCCCTCATTTTTTACCAAGGCCTTTCATTAAAATGTTCCATTAATATCTAAAATGCCACGCTAGGTTAGTAAACTATCTTATATTTCTTAGTGTCAGTCATAAAAGCTACCGTATAGCTCAGAGTAATTACATAAGCTGAACTTCATAAAATGTCTCAAATGTAATGAGGAATACTCTTCTGTATATATGCAGTACACAGTGTTTACACAGTGTAAACGCCAGATTAGTAAGTACTCCCACAAGTCACTACAACCATGTTAACAGTACTAGGAAAAGTGGATTTCAGTAGGTCACACCTTTCTGAAATACAGAAATGGCTCCAGAGGAATTCTCTTTAGCTGTACAAAATCCAAATCTGTAGAGACAGCATTTCACATGCATGTCATTTATTTAGCACAACAGAGAGTTATCTTCTCCATGGATTTATTGACCATATGCCCCTATAGCAGTGTTCTGTAGCCTGCCTCATTTCTATACGTGGATCCTATAAATCCCACAGGACTCTAACGTGCTGCCTGAAGAGCTGTCTTTCTCCCAAAATGACTCAGCCATAACAGCAGCAAGTTACCAGAGCTTTTTCTCATCAAAATGAAAACTCTGAACTCTTCAGGGTAGAGGCTCCTTGCAAAAGGCATCTCTGCTGGATGCGAGATGCTCTCCCGGCTTCCCACGACACTGCTGCATCTGCTCAAGTAGACTTCTGCCACGCAACCTCAATGCTAAGCACAGCTTCTGAGCACCATCATTATGCAAGTACTAAAACCCCATTTCCCATGATACAAGCCAAATATACTTAACTGGCTGCGGTGCGCACCTTCTCACTCAGATTTAGAAAAGCAGTCTTTCCCCAAGATGCTGATTTATTTACACACTGTAGCATGGCAACAATGTTCACCCAACTATCCACTGTGGGTGGCTCTAGAGAAGTTTGTGGAAGTTTAACCATATAATTGCATCCAATAGTTAACAGCTATATGTTTTTTTTTCAATAGTAGACATAAGACCCCTAAAGTTTCATAGGGATATTCATAAAACCAGTAACCCTTTATTATTTTATTACCTCTCCATTATAGGACAGGTATCTCACCCTTTTGTATCATCCATCTCATAACACAATTTTCCAGAGACTATCAGCTCCTTTCTTCTCACTGCATAAGGAGTTTCTACTCAATCATGGCTGAAAAAAGCATTAATACTCTGATTGGATTAGTCTAAGAGTAGTTACTAAGGTCTCAGTGCTGCCACTAAGTCAACAGGAATCATTTTATGAGATTCAATATGCGCTGAATGTGGCTTTTGCCCCTAAATGATTATTAACTATCAGAATATTATATCTGCCAGAGATAAAGAATGTCTGCAGAAGTCACTGTGTGAATGAAAGCAACATATTCTTTGGTTTTCAAATTCAGTGTCTGCCAGTGAATGTCACAAATCCACATGACGTCCCTGACTCCTGGTCTTTGCAT
Organism: Haliaeetus leucocephalus; assembly: GCF_000737465.1. Lineage (NCBI taxonomy): Eukaryota > Metazoa > Chordata > Aves > Accipitriformes > Accipitridae > Haliaeetus > Haliaeetus leucocephalus. The sequence goes on along the minus strand of NW_010973450.1, from coordinate 3,373,207 downwards.
TTCAATAGCTCAAAAAAAATAATGTGTAAACTCATCTGGCTCAGACAGCAGACAGCTCTGTATTGAGTATTCATCAGAGAAAACTTGTGTGCGCTGTTTATTCCAGCATGTGTTTGGAATATATTTTGCTCCTGATAAACCAGTGACAGGACTACGTGGATAACAAGCGCAAAGAAACTGAAACTTCTCTCCTTTACTTAAATAATTTTCCTTTTCTTTGTCTTCAGACACAGATAGAGTTAACGTGTGTGTGCAACCTTGAGAAGGACAGCAGTGTCCCAGCACAATTACAGTTATCAACAGAGGCCAAGAGTCCCTCTTTAATGTGACACATATTTGGATCCAAGATGAAAATAAAAAGTAAAAAGGCATTACATTATCATTCCTTTCCTGGTAACCCAAACATTCCCTCTGATGGTCTCTTCTACATTTCTCTGATACTCCCAGAATACAGACTAGGTCACAAAATAGAACAGACTGAAAAATGTGGAAAAATTATATCAGTTTAATCTTCCAGGACTGGTTAAAAATATATATTCCTTTAGAAAGATACACTTATTTTAGATAAAATTGGGAATATTTTTTCTTTCTTTCTTATCCTCTCCTTAACTCTTAAGGCTTAAGGGAGTCCAGCAGCTCAGCCCCAAGGATGGATTAGTGCCAAGCCGTGCTGCTCAGCCATCCATGACTTGGCCTGCCCTTCAATTCCTTCTACGGGAAGGAAAGATGCAAGTCACCCAGAGAAAAGATGCAGTGCCATTCTCTCCCTTGGGCTCTGTTAATCACCACATTTAAATAGAAGAGCAAAACTCCACCTCCATCTCAGCTCCACCATTTTCTCAGGAGACCCAACCACAAGAGCACAGAAGCCACGTTCTTCTGCAAACCTGGTGCCGCAGTGAAAAAAGCAATGAAAACATCCACAGAATCCCCTAATACTAGGAAAACCAAACGTCCCTGTATTCATATGAGTATGTTATTGAGCTCTGAATTCTGAATCAGAGGACCTGAACATCTCCCTGGACTGTAAGAACACATCTCTATTCCTCCTTTTGCTTCTTACCTGTAGAAACTGGACAGTGGTTAGGCCACTGATATATTGAGACTATCACCTATCAAGCTGATTAGTACCCTTTCCTCCTTCTTCTTTATCACCTTCCTCCTGCCTTACACCCACGTTGCAAGCTTTCGGGGGCAAAACCCACATTCTTTGTCCTGTTTTGAGCATAACCAAGCCAACAAGGTCATGACTAGAACTCCAAAGCATTGGAATAATCTGATAATTAATAGTATAGTCTACCTTATCAGCCTCTTGCGACAGAAGATCTTACTGTTCCTCATATACTACTTATGTCAAGTGCAATAACCAATGTCTGCTGGAGGCATCAGGCATCACTGTTACACTAATTTAAAACAATACTACTTGTACTTTGAAAGATGTAAAAAGTCTTTTAAGGCTGTTTAAGGCTGGCAGCAGCAGGGAGGATGAATATGACCCTTTTCCTTTTATAAACAAATGGAAAGTGATGTTAGTCTGGAATTTTAAATATCCCCTATTATTAAGAACACAGCAATACAATGCATGTTGGTCTCTGCAAAGTGATGTTACAGGCTCTCACCATTTCTTCTCATTATGGATGCTTTGTTCACATAACTTAATGACAGATATGGCACACACAGTAAAACTGCCTCTACTTTTATTGCTTTTCTTCCTTTGTCTTTCAGCAAAGACAGCAGTGACCTTGCATAATCACCTCACCACTGCTTTTCAGTTGATCTGACAATTAAAACAAGGTCTCCTGAAGAGAAGCTATGCAGGAAATACTAGAAGAAAGTCAATCATATGCAATAAAATTACTAAAACTGTAGCTCATTCTAACCCAATATTATCCTGCTATGTCTATCCATTAACGATATTTTACACTCTGCCTATGACTTCAGTTAATGAAGAAACATTTCTTATTTATTCTCTCTTACTAAGGATTACTGCTACAGTAGTATTGAGGAGTATTTGCTGTTTACTTAACACAGGTTGACCCAGCCAGATTTCTGGGATTGTTTTATATGACAATTATGCTTTCAAAGTCTTCTTGCAAAGGTGATCTCTAAGAAGAGGCAAGGCTAGGACATGGGGAGCAAACCCTCCCTACTGCACCTCCTGTTGTGGCACCAGCAAGTCAGTCACTGGTCCAATAGACCTTCACTGGTCCCAGGCAAAGGATGGGTTCATTGGTTGTAACAAACTCTGCTGGGAAGGACGGTTACCCCAAAGACAAGATAACGGCTGGTAATCAGCTGAGAGACCTTCCAGGTAAGGAGTAGAAAAGGCATCGGTGTGGTACGAAGAGTTTGCTTAGTTTTGAGAAACTGAAGCTAAATTGCAGCAGCAGCTGTGGCACAGGAGGAGTAGATCAAACAGCAGGACAGAGCAATGCAGACAAATAGGCTATTCTAAGGAATTAGGACCCAGTCCACAAAATGCACACACAAATAGCTAGTTTCTACCATACAGAAAGTAATTTATGGACCATTGGGACCTTGATTTTAGCCATAAAGCCGAATCCATTCATCTGAGAATTTAGGGAGGAAAACTGGGTACAATGTCATCATCACTGCAAAATAAATGTAACAGAACTGTCCCCTGGAAGCTGTTGCATTATGGCAAATGTCAGGCTTTGACATTAATTTTCTGCCTTCTGATGAGCCAGAAAGAAGTTTCAACTGTTTGGCAAAAATCATTCCCTCACCAATTTGCTCTCTTCTTCCCTCCCTAACCGACAGTCCTGCAGAGCATTGTCCACAGAGTAAGTACCTGTGAAAAATGTGTGTGTAAGTGGCCTTCACAGGGGTATTTGTGCACATGCTGGCTACTTGCCCAGCTCCAGTGCAAAGTCCTGCACCTGAATTCGGAAAGGGCTGTCCCCATCTGCAGGCTATTTTAGTAACTATGCTGGGCAATTTCTTTCTTTGGCAGTCTGACACTTAACAGCGGGAGGACAGAAAGCAAACAGCAGTATCTTCCTACAAATAACCATTTCTGCTGCTTGAAAAGACCCCGTTCTCTACAAAAAAGGAACTGGAGGAGCCCTCACGTACACCTCTGCCTACATGCCCAGATGAAGACTCCAGGCTTTAACGGGGAACACATATTTAACTACAGATCATGACAGTGTCAAATATAGGCAGTAGAAGAAATCACTTAAATGGTTATCAGGAGAGCTCAATACACTTTTTATCATTCTTATACTCTGCAGAAACGCCAGCCACCCCAAATGGATTATACACAGCATATGCAACATATACATGGGGGAAGGGAGCATAATAAATTAAAATATATCTTCCATATCAGCACAAAAAGGGAGACTAGTTCTGTAACTACCACAGAATTTAAACTGCTGAGCAAGAATGCCATCTACAGGCCTATGTTACAATTCTTCTCAGCTAAATACGTACCAGGAGTAGAAACAAACACAAAGCGAGTACTCAGCATAGTATATGTTAATATGACTTTCATATGCTAATGGAAAGTTCATTAAAAATAAACAAATACAAAAGTAAAATACTTGGAACTCCTTTCAAAAAAAAAATCAAAGACTACAGACCCTAAAATACTAAATCTTTCATAGAATAACCTAGAGGATCATTATCATTACAGCACTGTGTTCTGTATACATATTTTATGAAGAAACTTTTTGCACAGACTTTAGAGGTTAGCAGTGCATTACATTTTGTCTGCTGCTTGATTTAACCAAATGCAATGCCCTGAGGCATTTATTAAAAATCAGAAAAGAGAAAAATGCTATTACTGTTAACCTCAAATTGTAACACATACAGTCTTTCCTAAAGAGGAGCTGTCATGCTTTTCAGTCCAACTTATCAGGCCCTACTGAATTGTCTTGCTACTTGTCATGGGTTGACCCTGGCTGGAGGCCAGGTGCCCACCAAAGCTGCTCTATCACTCCCCTCCTCAGCTGGACAGGGGAGAGAAAATAAAACAAAAGGCTCGTGGGTTGAGATAAGGACAGCAGAGATCACTTGGCAGTTACTGTCCATCACGGGCAAAACAGACTCAACTTGGGGAAAAGCAGTTTAGTTTATTACCAAACCAGAGTAAGGTAATGAGGAATAAAACCAAATCTTAAAACACTTCCCCCCACCCCTCCCTCCTTCCTGGTCACAGCTTCACTCCTGAATTCTCTACCTCCTTCCCCAGGGTTGGGGTCAGTTCATCACATGTTGTCACCTCTGTTCCTCCTCCTCAGGGGCAGGACTCATCACACTCTTCCCCTACTCCAGCGTGGGGTCCCTCCCACAGGAGACAGTCCTCCATGAACTTCTCCAGCATGGGTCCCTTCCCACAGGCTGCAGTTCTTCCCAAACTGCTCCAGCGTGGGTCCCTCCCCTGGGCTGCAGTCCTTCAGGCACAGCCTGCTCCAGTGTGGGTCCCCCCTGGGGTCACAAGTCCTGCCAGAAAACCTGCTCCGGCATGGGCTTCCCGCGGGGTCCCAGCCTCCTTCGGGCATCCCCGTGCTCCGGTGTGGGGTCCTCCCCGGGCTGCAGGTGGAGATCTGCTCCCCCGTGGACTTCCCTGGGCTGCAGGGGGACAGCCTGCCCCACCGTGGTCTTCATCACCACAGGCTGCCAGGGAATCTCTGCTCCGGCGCTTGGAGCATCTCCTCCCCTCCTTCTGCACTCACCTGGGGCTCTGACATGTTCTCACTCCTCTCTCCAGCTGCAGTTGTACAGGTTCTTTTCCCCCTTCTTAACTGTTCTCCCAGAAGTGCTACCACCGTTAACGATGGGCTCAGCCTTGGCCAGCAGCGGGTCCATCTCGGAGCCGGCTGGCATTGGCTCTGTTGGACATGGAGGCAGCTTCTGGTGTCTTCTAACAGAAACCACCTCTATAGCCCCCCCGGTACCAAAACCTTGCCACACAAACCCAATACAATGCTAATACCAAAATAGTTAAGAGTGAAATACTTCTATCTTTATGTAACGCAGAACTTCCATATTGATATCTCTAGACCAGGTGCCAGATTAAGAAAAATATTGGGTTATGCCAGAAATTTTAAGTACAGCACAAGCAGAAAAAAAAACATAATAAAGATACCAAAACATCAGAAAATGCTAAGAAATTACCAATTTTTCCAACAGAAACATTCTAAAACAATTCCTCATCCAACAACCTCTGGCTTATATGGCTGATGTTGGCCACACAGACAGGGTCCCAGTTTTTAGTGGATTTTTATTTAATGAAATGTAAGCAGATAAAAACACTCCTGGAAAACTGGAAGCAATAATCCATGTAGGGATTACAGTATACGCATAGCTTCAGTCATCCAGAGAAGTGCTAATACCTTCCTTACTAAGTCTGAATAAGAATAAAGTTCCAGATCAGTTCTCCGACAGAGTTAATATATTGATAAGGGGGAAGATGACATAAGAAATCAGCCATACAGAGTATACTTTAATAAAACCTCAGTCTGCTGTAGTCCCCTGGCTTTTAAGAGTGGAGGCTAATTCACATGACCTCATCAAGATAAATAAAAAATAAACATGGCATACTTTATAACATAAAGCTTTACAATTTGCCCAATCTCCATTCATTCACCTCAAAATGCGGGGGAACCAAAAATGTTATCGCAGTTACAGGTGTGCAGATCATACCTTATTGCTATCTCTCTTGCTTATTCCCAAGGAACATAAAAACATGAAACACAAAGGCCAGACCTTACACAGAAGAAAAATCTTTCATCAACAACTACTCTGCCAGCTATATAAGTTAAAAGATGATGGAAAGGATTAGCTGGGACCTAGTGGAAGTGCAAGCGCTCTGGGATTTGTACCTTGAAGCAATCAGCAGTCATGGAAAGCTAAGTGAAGATCATCTGCCCTCTTCCTCAGCGGGATTGATTTGGTTACCCTTAGTTGTAGACAAATAAGTAAAGGCAAGGTTGACTTATGTTTACAGCCTGCCAAAACACATGCTACTCAAGCAAATTCTTCAAAGAGCAAATTACACACTATTAATGCCTGTTGGATCCATATAAAGTCATGTCTTCAGATACAGTTCAGAAGTGTTAGGACAGAGTAAGAAGAGAAACTGGAGTCCTGTCAGTAGCCTGAACTAAAGCAGGTAAATCAGCAAAAACCCCAGAATCTGCAGGGTTTGTGGTTTTGTTACTAATTAGAGTTGTCACAAACAGCATCTTTCCTAAAGGTCAAATAGGTGTCTTGTAAAACTTTAATTGACTTTATTTGTCCAATTCTTCACTGTTATGCATTCGCTTCACTGACACTCAAACACCTGTAACCTCATGCAGTTTGTCCTGCAGAGAATATATCCATTTACGCTACCATTTGATTTAAAATGCTGGTTTTCACCCTTCCTCTTCCTTCCCCCCATCTTCTCTCTCTTTTCCCATCTCAAATTACTCCAAGCCAAATAGCTTCATACTCATGTTTTTTCCATTTTATTATTCAGTTTATATGGCTGTCAAACAAATGAATTCCCTTTGATTTGTTTGGTTTTTTGAGTGTGTGGATATATTAATTCTTTGAATTGCAGACACTTGTTTGTTTAATTTTATAAATAACATTGTGTGATTACTCAGTGTTGTCATCTCGCAAATAAAACTAAATGGCAAACTTATTATTGGAGAATGATTTACATACTTTTACCCATGGGAACTGGACTTCAAGATGGTAGAATTATTTTATTGCAGGAGCAAGAGTTCTCTATTACTTTTATATATACCATGTTTTTTGTAAAATGTGGCATGATGTATATGTAACATGTCCTACACAAAGCAGCACATCCTAGATTCAACTGGGCTTCATAAGACTCAACTAGGAACAATATCAAGGAACAGATGCTTCTTTTTCTGTTTATCCTGGAAAGTTTGTCTTCTGGATGAATGTTTAGCACATATAATTCAGCTGTTTTGTCCTCTCACATCTTGACTGCAATCTCTGCGAGCTGTCTACTCTGAGAACACCCAGCCAAGGACAAAAAGAAAATCCAGATTAGACAGGGCTGCATGAAAAAGGACTGAGCCATCCTTCCAAAGCGATTAACAAAGCAGCAAATTACGAAGAGATTTCTCAGACAGCATTAAAGAACCTCACTGGCTAACAGGCAAGGAAAAAGGAGAGGGTACCTCTTCACACTGCCCTCAGCCTCACCATCAGCCAACACTTCCAACTCCTCTGCCACCAACCCACAAGGTCTAGAGATCCTTACTCACCATCCAGATCCAGACTATTTCCCCCCTCCCCGGTGAATTTAGCGTTTTCTCCAGAAAGAGTATTAGATTGTAAAACTGTTGACAGAAGGCTGCTGATGGTTGATCTGCGCTTCCTCAGCAAAAAAGTTGATAATCCCACTTCTTATTTCAGGAATTTAATGGCACAAATTGAGTTATTGGACACAACATGTTGACACCAAGAAGTGCTGACACTCCAGAACATGGAAATCTGTATTTTCACCAGAAGGGGCATCAGGACCACATCTGGCAGAGCTGAACAAGATCCTGCAGTGGGATGCCCCAGGTTGGTCCTAAAGCCGTTGGAAGCATCTACAAGGATTGCCAGGCTGATCTTGGTTTGCAAGCACCTACATCACATTGCCAGTTTTCACATTTTCAAGGCAGAGAAGATGCCAGTTCTATAGGTAGATATCAAGGTATACAACATACAGCTGCAATTTACTATTAGGTCACAAATACTATTGTGATAGTTTCTGGGCTTTGCCCAGAAAGTGTTTTATTCTCACTCTTCTCTCCCCAAACCTATGTTGTCAGTTTTGGGGCTTCTACTAGCACACAAATCTCAAGTCAAAAGAAAACTGGTGTTAATCAATGTCAGAAAAGTACAGGAGAAGGAAACTCACTGCAGTTTTAACAGATATCTCTTAATGGGACTGTGATGATTAGGAGCTGATGTGATCCCTTTGCTCCTCACACATTTCCAGTCATCATGGGCTAATCATCAGTTCAAACTCTCTCACCCAGAACCGTGAGAAGGACGCTATTCCAGCAGAAGTGCCCAAGCGTTACCCATTTTGCAGGCTTCACAGTGCTCCCTAAGGGCAACTGAATAATTTGTTTTGAATAATCTGCAGGAATAAATTTACCATTTTTTAATGTATAATTAAGCAAGGAATCATTTCCTACTCTTCTAAACTTATTCTACTGACAAGTTTCTTCTGGGTGGTAAACGCAAGCTCCTATAGTTGCCAGCACCATGCCTACTTAAAAAGTTAATCCATTCCTCTTTGAAGGTTAAGAAAATGCTAAGGAAAACAAGATATGAGGGCTTAGGTAAAGTGGGAGGTTCCAAATCACTGGAGCTCTGCTTATTATAGAGCTCTGCTGCTTCTGCAGCAGAAAAAATGCTGCACATGAATTTACCTCGGAGAGACTGTCCTGACCTCCATCCACCTTCTCTAATGATGATGGTTCTTTTCTAGGTGGGAGGTGTTCACCGCGCTACTGTTTCACATTAACTCTTTGTGAAAGCAATTTTTTTCCATCTGCCATTACAATAAGGTATTGCCGCAGCACTAGGACAGGGTAGAGATGACCTTGGGGTGAGGGAGGGCCAGGAACACTCACGTGGGTAAAGGTCTCAATACAGAGATGAACAACTTATTTAATAGGACATAAAGCCAAGATCTAGGAGTGCTACGTCCGTGATTTATGACCCTCATCCTACCTCTATCAACTGCTCTGCAGCCCTTGACCCTTTTCTTCCTGGCGGTAGGCACACGCTCTCCGCGCAGCCCTCACTGCTTTCCTGAAGTCAGCCAGCAGATGCTAATAACTATTAGATTCCACTAGCAACACCGTGCAACCAGGTGACTGGACAGTATCAGAAAGACATCCCTCTTCTCAAGAAGCAAGACAGTATAGACATGCATTTAAAAAGTTCTGCATCTGATCCAAGTTTCTACTAACAGGAAAAAAAACAAACATTATGTTTAAATTTAACTTTAAATGTAACTTGTCTTCAGCTGACCTTTTAGTTACTGAAGGCTAGGTAGCCAGTTTCCCACATCCTGATGTGTCTAGATATAGAATAAGAATCTAAAGAAAGAAGTTTGAGATCCACTCAGGAACAATAAGAATGATAGGAATTGTAGACTTCAAAAACAGAAGTCATGGTGGAAAAGGTGAAATAAAGGGTCACTCCTGCAGGCAGTTAGACTCAATTGTACCAAACTAGTCTCTCTCTGCAGAGCTCAATTCAAACTATTATCCCTCTTTTTGAAAAGTCTTATTTTTTGGAACACCCCGCAAGTTAGAGCTTAAAATTAGCAAGAAGCTCTCAGCTGCAGACTGACGATAACTCTATCGTTTCTTGCAAAATATACAAATTCTGAGAATGCCAAGAAGCATACAGAGATGAGGGTATACTTGTTTCCCTTGGATATGAACTATGCAGAAACTGAAGCTTTACTTGACACTGATATAAGCATCTGAAGATATATTCTTCTTCAGACATGATGGTAGTATCATGTCAAACAGGAAGGGAAGGGCTGACTATGTCAAAGAAATTCAAGCTTCTAGTTTCCTGAGCAGGTCCTGTACCTTGAGAGAGGAAAACATTTATTCTGTTTCAAGAAAATAGATCTAAATACTCATCACGCACATGTAAGAAGCCACACCAAGAAAATATTTTAGATGGAATTTCTCCTGGCTCTGTATACCTCAGTAGTGCCTCCTATAGGAGTCATTACATCAAAATCCATATATTGCCCATACGCATTTCTAAATTAGTAACTGCTACTTTACCACAAAATGCAAAGAAAAAAATTTAATTACCAAATCATTTTATTAGACTGCAGTAAAACCATACATAAAGCATAACTTAAAGAGCCTTCTCCTGATGTGACTCCAGATCTATTTACTAATTTATTTTTTTTAAAGAGTAACATGTCATACACACAGCCATGACCTCAGCCTGCCAAAGCATTTTGGTATCAAGAGCTACCCTGGAAACACAAAGAAAGAATTACTGCTTCCTGGGGAGCACGATCCTGCAACTCATTCACCAGCAAAATGGCTGAACTGTATTCAGTTTAGAAATTGATTTTCCAGTCTTTCTCCCTGTATATGTTTACACAGAGAAAGCCAGAGACTATGTGCTTATAGGTACAAACCATAAGTCTTTCTATGCACAAGATATAAATAGACTAAATACATATATGGAACTGCATATTCTCTTTTTCAAAGGCTGAATGAGAAGATAATCAACTATAAACACGTTTACTTCTGTTCAAAGTTGTAAGTTACATCTATAAAACTTTGTAATCCAGGTCTTAAATGTCAGCAGACCTGACAGCATGCTTACATTTGGTCTGTCGGCAGCTGCCGATGTTTACAACAGCCATTGAGTCCACTTAAATGCAGAAGTGGAGCTACTTTCAGATGCGGGTTTGAACCTACCAGGAAGACAGATGGAGGCAGACTCAGATCTCCAAGGGATGAAACAACTCAACATTTCTGCTACTTACAATTGAAAGGGACTAGCAGGACTGTGTTAATTGTAACTCTTCTCACAACTATTACAGCTTCTTTTTAATTGCCATTCTTGAGATTTAGGGAAATCTGCCCTCACCTTCTAATCAAATTTTTATGCAAAATTACTCTGAGTTATTTATTCCGATCTACCCTGGAAAGCTATGAGAAGGGACATTTCTATTATTTATTTTTATACTCTTTCTTTCATAACTTATATTTTATTTCTTGCATTCAACTATCAAGTCAAGCTAGTAAAAAGTGTTGCTTGTTGCTTTTCATATTACTGAAATATACTGAAATTATGTGAACTAATAGTATCAGAATTCGACATGCCTGAGAATAAAGAGCCAAACTCCAGTCCCTTCATAGCCAACCAGACAAGTAGAACCGAGTGCCCAAGTTAATAACACCAAGGACTTGGCTGAGACAAATTACCTTTTCTTATGCAGCTGAGATGCTCAAGTCTGCCAAAGTGCTCTGGGTGCCCAGATCCCATTCATTTCAGCACACAGTGGTTTCCAAATCCTAATTTGGACTGAACTGTAAGGCAGCTCTGAAAAATCTCTTAAATTATACTTGAAGAGTCATTTCTTCTGTTCCTGAGAAAAGCATGAATGGCATGGACAGAAGTCCATTTGGCCAGCCACCTCACTCTGACCAAAGCATGGTGCAAGGAGGGGGATCTTCCCCAAAACCCAAACCACATCTTTCTTTACCGTGTCTCAATATTTTGGGTTGTTGGGTTTTTTTCCCCCTGGGGAAAAGGAGCCATCATCCCCAGCTGTAATTACAAAGATAAGTAATAACCCAGAGATGAACTATGAGAGGACAGGAGAGCCTTCATGGCTTACACAGTTATTTAGGGAAGAGCCCTATCTACCTCTAAAATACAGAAAACAATGAAGTGAAATGACTAACTTCATATTCAGACCCAACATCCCCTCAAATGCATGACTATGGGAAAGGTTTCATTTTAACTCAGCATGAGCGGTCCTCCAGGAACCATGCACTTCTCCAGCTCCGGATAGAGAATTACTTTGGTAATTTTGGATGGGATGAGAACAGAAAGGGGATGGAGACTGATACAGCATCTCACCTATCTACAGCCTTCACCCACCTGCTCATTTGGAAGTGTTCTTGTACAAAATTAATTGACATAACAATTAAGCAGACCCAAGAGTACTTGTTCTTGTAGTGGGAATGTATATGTAGTGTCTGCTATTAATGAGCTCTTGGAAAATTTCCCATAAGATTTCTTTAGGCAGGGATACAAGATCTGTTATATCCATAAAATACAACAGCTTGCAGCTGTGTTAACATGCTTAGAAGCACATTAATAACACTATATTATCAAGCAAGTTGAAAGAAACAGCAAACCATTACAAAATCCACCCTAAGCCCAATTGGATTTCCAGTCTCCCAGCAGAAGCCCAACTACCTGCTGGCCGATGGTGTTGTTCAGGACCTCTCTGAATCTCCCTACCCTTTCCCACAGCCCCGCAGCCACAAAGCAGCCTGATTTGGTTTTTCTCCCTATATCTCTCCACTAACCCCTCCTTAATAGAGGCAAACTTAATGGAAACCGTCTGCAAGACACCAAAAAGAACCAAAGCAGGCATGGAATGACACACCAGGTATGTTGCTAGGAGTTGTGTAGACATCACCATTTAAATACAATTGCTGCCCTCTTTCCTGGAATCTGCATAATCTCACAGTGAACTGCAGTGACTATTTTCCCCAGTTTACCTTAGTCATCTTAAGGCAAAAAGGCAAATACTCATTTCCACCATATAGACTACACACCGCACAAAGCTCGAACTGTTGTTCAAAACACAGCAGCATTGCTTGTGTTTCCATCAGAAACTTTTTTTCTTTTGAGGCAGCCCATCATGAAGATACCACTGCCACTCCAGTTTCACAACTCAACCCCAGAGCATCTTAACTCTTGCTCAGTGTAGAGTCCATGTCCTGCAGCAATACCCTGAAAATAGTCTTGAAAATGGGGCTGAAACTGGTGGAAAAAACCAAAAGGTACCCAAAAGGCAGAAGAGAGGATGCAGTGAGCTGGACAGATGAGCTTGGGGAAAAACAGTGGGGTACAAGGAGCAACAAGCAGAGTCAGGGGGCACAAAGAAGGGAAGGAAAGACAAAAAGAGAGTGCTGGGTTGGCAGGAGGGGGCTGTTAGGGGGCACAAATGGAAACAATTGCTGAAGAAAAAAAGAAAAAACTTTCATTCTCTACAAGAAAGCAGATGAGACACAGACAGTGGGATAATGAGCACCCAGCACATTCAAAGTGCATTTGGAGACTGTCCCTAAGAAAGCCTAAAGATGCCGGCAGGACCAACAGCCCTTTCTGAGATTCCCCCATTATTTACTGTCAGCAGAAATTCTGGGGCACATCCCACAGAAGCGATCCTGTATCATAGGAGGGTTTCATCACTTTTAAACAGGGACATTAAGCACCAAGAAGTTTTAACTCAAGCACATACAGCCTTATTTTTACCAGAATTATCCAAATACGAAAGAAAGTTACATCAAGTAATCAAGCAGGCTAATCCTCTGGAAATGACTAACTATAAAACTCTATGTGGGAAGTGGGATGTCCCATCAGCTTCACCAGTATTCACACAAAAAAAAAAATCCATTTTGCTTATAGTCAAAGAGAAGAAATTCATTGACAGATGGTCATCCTAAGTGCTATGGTTTGTCTCCATATATAATGAAAAATATATAAACCTTCTGTTACTCAGTAGAGGAACACCTGTTTCAAATTATTCTGATACTATAAGCATTCTTAAAACACAGGGCTTTCCAATTTCCAAGAAAGTGAGAAGTACCATTGCCAGCTAAACTAAATTGAGTAGGCTTGGGTCCAGTAAGCAGTGAAAGAGAGAATTATGTGTATTGCCACTGGCATACAGCTGATAAGAAAACGGAGTGGGCATACAGTTAAAACCTAACACTGCAGAAATCCTGTCATTTTATGAAATATACATAAATTAGCTGTGCAAATTGTCTGTCTTAATGTACTTCCAATATTTTCTTTTCGGGCTTGTCATATCTGGAACCCCTTCACAGCAAAATGGATCATTTTAAATGGCCAAATTAAGAGAAACATTAGGTAGGTTTGGCTAAAAATCTTCATCCAATATCTAGCAAAGACTGACTGAATTTTATTTTACTCTAAGGGAATATGAGTTGTTGCCATTTCATCACTTCTTCCAAACCCATTCCAAAGAGAGATCCAAGTTCACGTCAGTATCCAATAAAGTTGTCAGTGCCTTTTGCTGATTCCTTTCAGAAAACATCTGCCTCCCGAAAGCTCTCATAACAAAATGCTGACAAAATACTGTCAAGATGCACGTCCAATGGTTAACCAAGAAAGATATATGCCAATGGCAAGAGGCGATGACAAGCAGATGTTGTCCCAGCACACCTACGCACAGCAGGTTGAATATCGGGAAACGCACTTTTCTGTCTCATCACATAGGTATAACTATGCAGACTTTCCGTTTCTACATGGTGAAATGAGAAATACTGGCACACTTATCGAGCAAATTAAAAAGCAGAATGTCTTTTAAGTCAGTCTGTAATTTCATAAGTTGGACAGATAGAAGCAGCTCTGCTGAAGCATCATTCAGTTGATGCAGCCTTTTGCATTCACAACAGCTACACAGATGGCATAATTAGATGTGGAAGAATACAAAAGAAATAGGGAACATTTTATTAAGCAAATGTATTAAATTTATGATTTGTGTTCCTAGATACTTCATTTTTAGGCAGGCATCAGTATGCCACCTTTCAACGTGAGGAATTGCTTACACAAAATATATCCATACTGTAATGGGGTCTCCTTTATATTGCTTTTGCATGCTTTTTACTGGCATTGCTACTCTTGTATAATACATACTATTAAATCGGTGTCACAGCAAACTAGAAGAGTGAAATCAAGGAAATTCTAAGTTTTTGTGTACTCATTACCCAAGGGGGAAAACCAAAAGATTTTAAAGTAGAGCTCTGTCCGAAAGCCCAGTTCAAGCACTCAGTTGTGGGAACTCCAACAGCAAGGGCTGCAAGCAGCACTGTGCGTGCTGACAGCAAGGATGGGGAGAGCCAAGCATCCCCTGGGCAAGGCACGGGCCAGGTAACGGCGATGACCGGGTGAGGAGGAGTGGTCCATGCATGAGTTGCCTCAGATGCTCCCAACTCACAGGAGAGGCTGTTGCATCCATCACTCACTGGGGAGATCATCCCACACACAGCTTCTGAGCTTTTCAGATGGGTTTTTTGGTAACCGCCACTCCCAGACTCACAGTATACTATGAATAACTGCTTAAAAACTTGAGTTGTTTTTGTCCAGACTAGCCATAATTTTCATCTCTAAGGAGAGATTTTTGCATTACAATACATGTATGTTGCATGTTTTATTGCGTTTGTTTGATTATTTCTACTACTACACAAGCCAGCTGTTGCTGTCCTCATACAGCTCTGGGAACAGCAACTCAATACCTCTTACTTTTCGGTTGTAGTTTACCCGGGAATACCAACAGCAAAATGAAAGCAAACAGAAAGGTATGTTTTTGTTGCAGGGTTTTGTTTGCATTGTTTTGGGGGTTTTGGTGGGATTTTTTTTTTTTTTTTACTTTTTCCTCCCACACGCATTACAAAAGGATTTGGGTATAGCTCTCAATCTACAGGGAGGTGAGCTCCTCATGCACCTACATCGATGCCGCTCCATTGACTTTGTTAAGCTTGAACTTGAGCTAAGATAAGTAGTAGTCAGTTATTCATAAATGCTTTACAGTGTTTGCTTGGGTGGAAAAAAAAAAGATTTAAAGACACTCAAATGCCATACTGATTGGTACATCTTATTATTCCACTTGAACTAAAAATAAAGGACAGGCTTATAATTAGCTTACTTTTCTCTGGCTGAACAAAATTCAACAAGTTTTATTCCAAATACAAGCAAGAAGTGCTGCATGCTTTTTCAGATTTGTCTTTCAAAACCAGACACTGGGATTACAAAACTGACACCCACCTCTTTCCTGTTTAAGATTATGTGCAGACTCAATTTTTTTATTTTCTTTTTTTAATTTCAGTACAATGTAAAAGTTATATAAGTGTGCCTTTCAGTTGTACTGAGTCTTTAAACAGAGTTTAAAAACTATTTAAACGTAACTTTACCTGTTCTGGGCACAGAAATTATTTTGAAGGGTAATCTTGTTTATTCTTCCCAGAATGTTAATGAAAGTTATATTTTTATAAATTAAATTCCCTTTATATGCTTTTACTTCACATGTTATGACATCTGGTCAAATTTTTAGCTCACCATACTCCTGAGAAACTCCACATAAGCTCATTTCACAAAGGCTGAATATGACTGTTGACAGCAGCTATGCAGAAGGAGAGACCAAGAGAAAAGCAGGCACCTGTAGCTCGAGCTTGCGTGGTACGTATCCTCTATAAAGTCAGTCACAAGAATACCTTGGCAGGGCACTTCCAAAGCCAAAAGCAGTATTTTAGACTTTTGGTTTTTGTGATGAGACTCCATAACTTCATCTGTTTGTCCTTAAGCCAAGGGCAGTAGCAGACCAGCCCATTCACTAAAATGGATGGAAGCCAAAGAACTGGAGAATTCAGCGTCTGCCCTCCTGTACACATAGATGCACAAACCTGTAGCACTCCCTCAGCTTCAGATCTGATTTTTATTACATAAAAGCAGCATTGCAGAAAGTGCAGCATTAGTCTGAGTTTAAATCAGATTTATAGAACTGAAACATCCCAAGTCCTTTTCTTCTACACTGATTGTTACTTGTTTCTATAGAAATAAAAGCCTGAAGGATAAATTTGACATTGTTTAATGTATTGATTAGGACCACAGATCATAATCAAACAACAAAACATGGCATTACATAGCCAATCCTCGCTCTGCTGCTGTTGTTAAAATGCTAAAGCAAGCTGATCATCTAGCCCCATACAATGCTTTACACATACTGGAAATCAATGCATATACATCTACAGAATTAGTTTTATCTACATGAGTCTATCTCCAAGAAGACAAAAACTTCAAAATCATTCTTACACTATCAGTTTAGCAGTTCCTAGAAATAGAAAAAAGTATGCACAAATCAAACTTATTGTGTAGAAAAGGCAGCCTTTACAAGATATATATTATTTTTAAATACTTAACAGATCTAAAGGTTGCATGAAGTTTAGCTGAGACTCTTATCACAAACAGTGCCCAAGCGCTGTAGGATAGAAAGTCACAATTTCAGACACTGTTACAAAGGCTCTAAGCCTACAGGGTGAAATAGACCCTTACTGAAATAATGTATTAACATATTCTGCAGAACCAGACGCAGTGCTGGGGCTTGGTGTGATGTCCAGTAAGAAAAGTTTTAACTACTTACTTCCAGTTTACACCAGCCTTAGTCAAGGCCACCAGTGTAAGCAGGACAAAAACATCTTCTACAACACAAAACTGCAACTATTTGGCTAAATTTCCCAGCCTACTCTTCCAGTCATTTCAACATCCCTGGCTTTCTACTTTTATTAAAAAAATTAATCTGAAAGACCTACTTTTACAGCAGTAACATCAATATTTTATATTCTCCCTTTTGCTGTAAAGATACCAGCCTGATTTATATGTTGTTTAAAAAAACGTACTGAACCCATCATATTATGTAATATAAAATACCACCTTTGTCTCCAAGGGAACATCACATTTTAATCCAAAGCCACAAAGCTACAGAAATAGTCTGAGAATTAAATATCCAACAAAACCCACAGTGCACAAAGCGTTAAGATAAAGGAAACGCTCCCATTCCTTAAAAATTAGCTTGCTTTGCCACAGAGCATTCCCAGAAGGACTTCAGAAAATTATTATTTTATTTCTCTGACACATTTGGCACATCAGAGTGACAATGCATGTTTAGTAGCATCCTAAATTGTCACAAATGATCTATTTTAAGTGGCTGAACAAAGAGCCATTAAAAATGTGGCTGCATAGCAATGCTGATCAGCAGCAGCTTTCAGCCCAGCAATCCATCTCTGCCAGCAGGACTTTTTATTCTACCTTCTTTTCATTCCTTTATTAGCCATTTGTAGACTGACCCACTTATTGGTAATAATGTCAGGTTCCTTTTTTTTTTTAGGAAGCAAAATCCTAATAACATCATGAAAGCGGGCGTGCATCTAAAATGTTTCTTTGCATACCTACTCTGTATTTCCATGATTTCGCAGGCAAGTTAAGGAGTCGCACACACCCAGCCAGTTAGACAAAAGCCAGTTAAACACATGCACTAGAG
The DNA here is from genome assembly GCF_000737465.1 of Haliaeetus leucocephalus. NCBI lineage: Eukaryota > Metazoa > Chordata > Aves > Accipitriformes > Accipitridae > Haliaeetus > Haliaeetus leucocephalus. Next base: position 3,355,374 of record NW_010973450.1, on the reverse strand, counting down.
ACCTGTTGTTATATATAAGCCAAGATTCCTGCACTTTTAAGGAAGCTGTGAAATTGTATGCTTCCTCATGCACTGAGAGGAGATGACTACCATGGGTTTTTCCTGAGGAATCCTCTGCTAACACAACTAGAAAGTTCTGAGCACTGGCTTAAGCTTTTTGCTGTAAGATGATGTACACCCTCAGTCCCATCTAACTTTGCAGTCTTGTCTGCTTCAATATATATTAGAAAAAATACTAACATAAAGTGTAGCAGTGTAACACAAATACCAAAAAGAACCATACAGAATGAATTACCCTTATAACAGCTTCTCTGAGATGTTGCATAGTAACACTGACCAGCATTTTTTGAGGGCTTGCTTTTTCATTTTTTTTTCTTTTCACCCTTTTTTGTGTTTATTTTAAGCCAGTAGCATAAACTAGCAGTCATCCAACAAAATAATTACCCTACCTCCATTTTATCTAATCTACATAACACAAAATTAGGGCAGTGACACACTTGCATGTGTGTTTAGGCTCAAGAAGGCATTTGAGTCCCTCCAAGGTCAAACACACATTTATTTCTGAAATAGGGCCAGACTTCCTGGCTTTAAGTGGAAAAGAATAACAAGTAAGATGCTATAGAGGTTAATCATGGCTTCCTAAATCACAATCACATGGGGAAAAAAAATGAAAACACCACCTCAGAGAGCTGCATCTCTTCCTTGCATTGTCTTCTGTCATTTTGGGCTGAGAACTGTTAAACACATTCCCCTTCAGTCTAGGGTACCCATTTGATTTTCACTACTCAAGAACTTTTCCATCAGAAAATGACTAAGTGATCCCACCTCCCACAGACTGCCTAACTTCATCCCATTCACCAGTACTGATGCTGCACATGAAACACTCCGGATGGTATAACACAGCCTCAGCTGAACTCAGGATTACTGGTATTTTGGATATATGGCTGGTGGCATTGCTAGTGGCAAAGTGTTTTGTTCCTCTGCTTTTCTCACACCATGAATTTTGGCATTTCCTACATTCCACACACCTTCAAGTAGAGGCCTGATAGCAGCCTTTAAACATGTGAAACGTTCTGCAATAAAGGAGAAAGGACACTTCAAGAGAAACGGGCTTAAACAGAAGCAGAGAAAATTTAACTAGGATATTGTGGGGTTTGTCTATTACTGAGGAGAACTAATCAGTGGAACAGATTATTTGGGGATCTCCATCGGAAGAGGTTTTTAAGAACAGGTTAGACAAACATCTGCCTGGTGGGCAAACAGGTTAGGCAGTCTCTCAGTTGTAGGAAAGAGGGAAAAAGCTCACTTCTAGATTTTCTTCCATGTGACTGAATTCAGTACCTTGCACATTTGTCAGTGTTTTAGCCAAAAATTAGAGAGACTGAGCGACCTTCCCTGCTGTAGAGAACAAAATCAATGGCATAAATGGGATTACAAACTCAGGAATTTGGAACTCCAGTCCTTGTAGTCCTTCACAGCAGACCCATTGTATACATTTCTATATGCACATATACGTATACATATGTATACAAAAGCATTCACAGCCATCTAGCCTACAAGCAGGAGGCAATACCCAGGCACAGAGCCACACTGACAGGTCTGCACGGCTGCTGGACCATGACTGGTTTGCATCCCACCCTCTTTGAAACACAGCAGAGCAAACATTTCACTTCAAATTATGCACATTTATGCCATGAAATGTTTCCCTGAGGTTAACGTACATGCTCTCCTCTATCTCACCTGGGAAGGTGGCAGCTGAAGGATGTACCAATGCCTCGTGCTCTCCCTGGAGCAGGGCAGGGACACATCCATTCAAAACCCCCTCGGCAGCATAAAGAAGGTTCCACTTAATTCTTAAGGAACAGAGAAGTTTCCCTCCCGGCCTTGCCAGTGCTTTCTCCTTCATTTACAAGTGAACACCATATGATATTTTATACATTATATTTTTATACACATTTTATCTCTCCTCCTTTTTAAGTTTTATTTAATAGCAAACAGCTTGTCTCCTTAACAGTAAAGAGCAAAGTGACAGAAAACAAATTAGTTTCTAAATTTAAAACTGTGTTACGTTGCCAAGGCAACTGAAGATCTACAATTACATAAAGCAAATAATACCTACTTGTAAGAAAGAACCAAAACTAATTCTGGAAAGTGTTGGTCTTAGAATATAATTACACTAAAATAACAAACTAATAATTTTCAAACACATTAGTAAAACAGGGCTATAACTGGTTGTGTTTGGGAAAGTCAAACACTCCCAGGTTATACTCAGGAAATGGCTTCCAAGAGACAAGTAATGTAACCTGCGTTTGCCTCGTTACAAAAGGTTTAGACATACTCCTGACAGACACAGCAGGCAGAAATCATCTTCCGATGCAAACAAATCACATCTTGGAGCCCAGATGCTACAAGTGAATTGTTCAACACCCAGCGCTGTAGAGGAACACAGGTGAACCCTTCCAGGGGTTCTTTATAAACCTTTCCTCTTCAGTTTAGCTCAAATGAAAAATTCTAAGAGCTACGGGGTTTGTCTGAAAGCAGTCAAATTCATTCCCAAAAGCGCATTCATTAAAAAGCAAAACCAGCCCCCGGCCGGTCAGGCGGGCAGCTCTGCAGCAGCCAGAGATGGATCTGGACACGGGTCCCAGGTCTCCCATCGACCCAACACCACGCACCAGGGAAGCTGGTGTGGCAAGGAATACGGGGCCACCCCAGCTGACCCCATGGCCCTACTTTATTCCAAATGCTTTGTATAAAGAGTAGGAGCCCTGCCTTGGGCAATAACACGTTGGTACTCGCACCATCCAGCACCTCAGCTTGAGTGCCCGTGCCACCAGCTGATAGCATAAATCCATAGGAACCCTTCGCCTTATCGCCCTTCATCTTTGAAACCATGTTACATGTCGAACCGGTGATCCACCACTTACGGATGGGCACAACAGGAGGGATGAGAGCTGAAAGTGCTTTATGAAAGACACAGCAGCCATGGCCAAGATACAATAAAAACAGCAAGCAAACTTCTCAAGATATCCTGGTAGCAGCATGAAATCCAAAGCAACAAAGAAATCAGGAGACACTAAAAAAGGATTTCTGCTTGTTTGTTTCAAAGAATCCCATTTGTCCCACATATGGGGATACCAGAAGACCACGGAAATCAGGCAACAGAAATAAAAGCATTAACATTTGATGCTGCTGAGCAAAGTACCCACTGAAGGATGCTGTACAGCACCTGTGGCATGCAACTAGAAGCTAATCACCTTACTGAGCCCTACAGCTCCGTACCCCCAGTAACCCATACGGGACTGCCTCCGTAAAAACAGTTACAGAAGAGTAGGAAATAAAAAAAGGTATCTATAATCAACTGCCAAATTTCAAAGTAATGGGCACTTCTGGTTGGCCTTCTACAAATAGAAAGAATATGGTACTGAAGAAGATATTCAAAAACTCATGCTCTAAAAAACAAAAATCAAGTTTAAAGTAGGAACTGAAAATAACTGTTACATATAGTATATTTTGCACGTTCTTTAATTCACCTGTGTATTTTAGAGGCCTATAAAGAACATGACCAAAAATGTTCTCCATCAAAATCTGTACAAGGAAAAATAGGCCTGGACTGCAGCTTTCTCCCCTTCATGACACATAAATTACTGTCTAAGGGGCTTCAACCCCATGCCTATTTAAGAAAACAAAAAATCCTGCTGCATCCCCTCTGCTGTCCCCCTCAGTCAATATCTGGGTAATTCCTAGCTATTGGGCTCCAGCAGCAGGTGAAGCTGAAGCAGAGATAGGCTCTAGGTAACCACACACACACACTAAAAAAATCCCATTTCTCCATTCTCAACATTTCTTTCATCAAGGACATCTCAACATCTGCAAATCCTTAATTCTCCTTCCCTAAATCAGTGTAGGGACTGTTGTGAAGACCTGATAAACTAAGCCTTCCAAAGATCTACTGTGCATGTGTTGTTGCAGCAGGATAGATATCTCTACTGTCTGTCCCACTCTATTTATGTTGTTTCCCAAAGGACAATTTAAAGGCCAAACTGTTTCCAAAAACTTTCAAGTCCTCTGCTTCTGTAGTTTGCTGTTGCTGAGACAGACAAGTACAGACAAGATGTAGAGAAAACAGTTTTCAGCTGCAAAATGTATGGGACTGGCAAGCCAGTAACAGATTTCTAATTGGATTCGTCTCCTGCTATTTTAATTTGGGGTGCTTGGCTGTCCAAGCATGTTAGAGCAAGTCTGAGAGCCCCTAGAGTATCAGGAGTACAGTCACTAAAAACATGTATATGCACAGCAAGTTGCCTCTTACATTTACTCCCATACATGAATGGCCACGCTTGTCAAGTAAAGACAGGGAAGCACTTCTCTCCAGATGTGTCCAAGAAACGTTTGGTATTTCTTTGTAATGTGTCATAATCCTGCAGTGTGACTGACTAGCCCGATGGTGTTTCAGAAAACCATCTGCTGGTGGGGTGGGTTTTTTTGTTTGGTTTGGGTTTTGGGGGGTTTTTTTGGGTTTTGGGGGTTTTTTTTGTTTTGGGGTTTTTTGGGTTTTTTTAGGTATAGCTACAAGAGATATAGTCTTCCTCACTAAAATAGACATTGCACTCAAGATGAACCTTACCTCTTCCAACTCCCTTTTCTGTGCGCCCTATAAAATGAAAAGTTTACAGCAAATCATCTGCTGAAAAAAGTTACGGGAAAAAAATATATCTGCACCGCAGGTACCAACTAAGCATTAATTCAAAATTCAGCCCCTCCAAAGGTTGTTCCATGTGAGAGTACTTGGTCTCTGCAAGAGGCAGACACAGCTCTGCATAAGTGACAGGCTTAAAAATTTAGCCATGCTCCCTCTGTATACTGGTGTTAAGACCTCTACGGATATCAGCAAGCTATTCAAATGCCGTGAGGGTTGTCTAGACATGTACGTAAATTATTTTTGAGGGGTACGTGAAGCGCGGCTGGGGACCGGGAAGCTCTGAGCTCTGTACTATTAGGAAGAGAAAAGCTAGAAGGGCTTGTGGGCCATCAGCACCAGCCCTCTCCTTACTGACAGTCCAACCTTTACCATACATCAGCCCTGTCCCTCATAAAACCGGTTGTGTTTGTTGTCCAATATTCCCCGTCCTCCTGCAGCTAGAAATCTTCCATTAATTTCCAGCCTAAATTTATTCAAACCTAGCTTATATCCCCTTGTCCACCTGACAAAAACATCCTCTAAACTGTTTCCCCCTTCTTTTCTTTATCCCCCCATGCACTTACACAGAGCAATCATATCCCCTCTGTCTTCATTTTGTTCAGCTTAACAAGCAGAGCTGCTCCAGCCTCCGGTGGGACCAGCTCTCCCGTCCCCCATCAGCCAGGCAGCCTTTCCACACATCTGTTTCACACCCGGTTGGGTTTTCCCCAAGCATGGGTAACCACAACCCCAGACAGATTTCGGCTGAGAACTTGACAGCACCTTTCACAACACACTGCATCACATTAACAGGTCAGAAGCATCTTGTGATTGCCCAAATGCCCTAAAGGTCTTTCTCTTCCCGTTGTTGCGGAACGATACTCATCTCATTAGTCCTCAGGACATGACCCTGAACTTGCACTACTCAATTTTATCCTAATTCTATTATTCTAGTCTTTGAGGTTATCTAATTCTGCCTAATTAATCCAATCCTCCTCAGTGTTGACACTGTCTCCCAGTTTTAGGTCATCAGCAAATTTCATTAGCACATTGACTTTTGTGCCAAAGTCATTAATGAAAATATTAAATAATATTGGTCCAAAACCAGTCGCTGAGGAACTCCACTGACAGTTACCCTCCAGCCCGAGACTCATTCTCTTTCAACACAACCTATTGTTCTCACATCTTTGGTCCGCTCCTTAGACCCTTTACAGTTTTCCTATTAAATCCAATTATCCCCTGTTTAACTCATAATTGGCTTCCTGGAAACCCCTGCTCTGTGATTTAGTCTTTGGAGACTAAATTAAATTTGTCTGTTTATGCAGGCAGGAAGGATCCGTGTTGCCCAGATTTGTGGGAAACGATCACTGGAGCATTGACACGTACATGGGACAGCAGCCAAAACTGCCCTGACGTCTTTTGCACGAGCAAGGACCATGTCTGAGCCCAGCACCCTGCTTTACACCATCTGGGGGGGCTACCTACACTTAAATTTCCTCGGTGGCTTAGCAACAAGGGTTGTCTACCCTCTCCCTGTTTTTTAATTGAGGAACACATTTCTCATCTGCGGTTTAAAAAAAAAAATTTTTTTTCATAAAGTATCATGAGTATGAGATTTTCTAGACGAGTCCCCTGGGCAAAATAGGTATTCCTATAAGGATATTTTCACTGTTCCTTTTTCAGAAATGGCACCGACTTCAGTGAGGTTACACCAGGGATTAGTTTGACCCACTCTTTGATACATTCAAAGCAAATCAATCCTTCATGGCTCTCAAGCTGTGAATACCTGCTCAAATAATTAAAACACTCAGCAGGGAACCTATCCAAAAGTTCATCTTTTAACAAAGATTAACTCAATTTTATCTCATACCCATAAAATTTGAGACAAAATAACAGAAAGCAATGGATTACCCAATGTATGTCTCATATTAGCATTAAAAAATGCTATTTATTTATACAAGGAAATTGCATATGTACCTTAAACTCATATCTCATGTAAAATTAATGCAGGATATTGCACTGCTGGTCCCTCAGTGGAGGGTAAATAAAAGCATTTTACTTATTTATTTGTAACCAAATCTATACGAACGAGAACTGTTTTTATGTTGCAGCATGCTTAAATTCTACATATCCCTAGGTGCAGATAGAGGATTATATGGTACTAATTTAAGCCTTTCTTTTGCAAAGCTTTTGTGGAGGCATCCAGCTTTCAAACCGAAGGAAGTCCTTTTTCACACAGCAAATAGTTACACTGTGCAACGTGGAAAATGCCCTTCTTTATTTCTCTTTCCCTAAACATTTCCTAGGTAGGCAGAGCGTAGATGATACCTAGTAGACTAATTCAACAACAGGGTAAGTTTTCACAGAATGCAATTGGAACAAGAGCAGTCCAAACAGAGCTGAAGTCTCCAAGCCTGGATGCTGTTCTTTAGGCATTCAACAGCAGCCCAAGAAAATAAAATTCAGTTTGCCAGTCTTATTTATGATCTGTACCTCAATCACCGATTGCCATCCTTCAAAAGTGAGACACCTCAAAATTACATAGTTTGTCTAGATAAACTGATTTATTTGAACTAATCCATTTAATCTATCATGATGGTCTTCATTTCATGATATAGTAGGCATGAAACTGATGGTTGAAAAAAACAGTACCTAAAAAGCAACAAGCACATATTTCTGGAAGTAGATTTTTTTTTTTTTTTTTTTTTTTTTTAAGACCTGTACTTCCCAGACTTTTACTTCTCCCTTCTCTGCATAGGCAGATCCATGCATCTGCTTCGAAAAGTTTGCAAGACTTAGCTTTTGGACTTTCCTTCAAATATATTTAATTCTTAAGAACTTTTTTTTTTAAAAGTCCTTCTAAAAGTAAAAGTGAAGTATCAAATCTGACATCCACAATTCTCTTGTGACTACATTAAAAATCCAGTTCCAAAATACTGGTAAATTGTATGTTGCTGCATTTATTGCAGACAGGAGATTTGTCTCTCAGACACCCCCATGTCTTTATCTTAAGTGCTTCTAATTGGTATCTTGCACTTGCATTTGGTTTCAAAGGGTCTGAAGATGTGAAACAATTAATTTTTAGAGTATCAGACCTATTTCATTCAATTTACACAATTGTGAAATTATGGACTCTCAAAGAGATATGGGCACTTTTTTTGTGGGAGTGAGATCTCAGGAGATGAGATTTTGATTTCCCACCTGGCTCTCAAAGAAAAAGAGAGAAAGAAAAACATTCTGAATCTAAATTTAATTCAACTCTTCAGAAAGGCTACTAATTTCATGCAGGAAAGAAAAACACATTGAAAATTAAGAGAGACATTAGCAGAAAGTGAAATAGCTATTAATATGCTTGCCTCTAAGATCAAAAACAAACTCTTACAAGAGCTAGAGTAGATGAACCAAGACAAGATGCTACTGAAATGCAGTGCTGAAAACCTAGCAATTGCTAAACCAGTGGGAAATTCACTTGAAATATTACAGAATACCAGAGTCAAATTATGAAATATTACAGTGTAAAATGCAAAATACAACAGGACCCTTGTAAAACTAAGTTACTGTCAGCCCCTACAAAAGAAAAAAAAGAAATGTAATAAAAAAGAAATATAATTAAAAAAGCAGCACAGCAGCTTTTACCAAACATTGAATGCCAGTGTTCATGAGCCCAGTTAAAAGAGGTGTTTTCATTCTTTTCTCAAAGCAATAAAGTGCAAGAACTCATCTCAACTTGTAAAAATGCTGAGTGGTAGGAACACCACCACTGTCTTTTCCATTTAGTAGACAATGCACATTTGTGTAAGTTGGCTGAGGGGAAAAAAGGGAGCTAGAGTATATATTTCCATCGGTCTTAAGTTTGTGACTTTTAACCAAGATTCGGCTTACAGTCCACGCATCGTTCATCAGATAACTGCAGAGTTCAAGCCATAGTCTCGCACAAATGAAATCACCACACATGATAGATTGTGTAAAACTCAAATCTATTGGAAACTTCTCCTTTCTTCACTAGACTGACTGGTAGACCAGTAGCTTAAAAGCAAATGAGGTGAAATTCAAAATGCCACGTTAATTTTTAGTAATCAAAAAATGAGGCAAGTCATGATACAGCAGAAAATTGCAGGAGATACAGTTTTTATTACTACACATTCCCTAAAAAATAGGCACATTATTTCAGCAATATCTTCTCTTGTCTCTGGATTATTCTGACCTATTCCCTACTATAACGGAGAAGATCTTTGCACTGATGCAACAGTTCAAGGAAAACTCCAAGTACTCCGAGTTCTCCAACAGGCTTTAGCACATCCACCTTAAAAAGGTGAGAATCTGAGACTGAGGATTATTTAGTATTTACATTTAGACTGAACAAATCTAGCTCTTTTACCAGAAAGGATTAATATGGGAGTTTCATTTAGACTGATTCTGCTCCAGGAAATAAATACTCCCCAGTAGCCTTTACCCACAAGAGAAGGAAATCTGCTGTCAGAAAGCCAATCTTTAGTACCCCAGACATGCACCTTTTGCAATGACAGGGCACGAGCTGTTCCTCTGGAATCCATAAAAGTGACATACTGCTTCTAATGGCAGGGAAGACCACAGACACCACAGGTGTTTTTAAAGAATATGTCAGTAAGGTAATGTTTAAAAAAAAAAAGCAGCAATTAATCAGAATAATTCAAGAAGAGACCATTGCAAGTATAGCAAAGGCCAAACACCAAAATTCAATACTGACTGTTTTGGCAAACAAAATTTTAAAATATGAAGCTACTTTTTGTGGGGTCTTAGGACCCAGTGTACAAGCAGTAAAGCCTCATGCTTTTCTCTAAAATAAACATATACAACACATTTTCCACAGCAAATTATTTTAGGGTTTTTTTTTTTCTTTTAAAAGATTACTTTAAAAACAAAATACTTTTTTCTTCTAAAAGTTACTAAAAGTTCTCAGATATGCTTCATGGGTCATGTGTATTGCTCCTTTTTTGAAGATATTCAGCTCTAAGAGATAACACTTCAGTTACAACGCTTCTCTTGTTCAGCATGTAACAAGCTGTTGTCTGCAACTGTGCCCTCATAATTACCAAAAAAATCTTTGTCTTTAACAGGAGAAAAGATATATGATGGGAGAAACGCTGCTAGGTCAAGATTAACGAGCAGAGGCAGAAAGAGTGCTGAGGTCTTTGCAAAAACCGAATGTTCCCTTCAGAGTGTATTTCATTGTCTGAGATCCAAACCTCTTCTCACTTGACCTTTAACAAATTTCTGAAACTCGTAGGGTCACAGCTCTTGCTGATCATCTACTAGTCCTGCCTTACTTACCGCAACAACGGGGATCTACCTTTTGTGAGACGGATGATGGAAAGGAAAACTCAGCAGCTCATCTGAGAAGGGTAAATTTTACTCCTTTGATGATGGATGATGAGAAATGGTTTTTTTTCCCCCCTCTTCATTCATCTCTCTTACCATGCAAGAACTTCAGTTAAGAAACTAACCTCTGTATTTCTCAGAACCCCCTCCTCTCACAGCACCCACACATGCAGGCTCTGCAGTCACTTTGATGTGCTTTTAGAGAAACATCAGTCCCACTGAAAATTTCTGGTCATTGAGCGAGTTTCAAAATTATTCTATATTGATCTTGAGAAATTAAATCAGACAGATACAAAACAAAGTAACAGTGAACTCAGGCAAAGACTAAATCAATGTGTAGTTGAAACATCGACACTAAGTGATGTTCGATGCTGCTTCATAACCCAGTTCAACTCATGAAACCAGATATGATTGTTCACTATTGAAATTAAGGGCAGTACATTACTTCTTGGAAGCTAATATTGCAGCTAAGCCGAAGACTGCATGGAGGACCGAGGAAAAGAATAAACTCTCTTCAGAGCCTATTGACTTGTAACATTTCTAATGAGAATGTCAAGATATGTCAAAACGGTGACTATAATATAAAATATAATGTCTCATTGGGATATTTGTGGACTGTGTGCATTTTAAAAACTCAAGAAATAACAGACAGTAGACTAACACAGAAACATAGCAGTTATCAAAGGAGAACCCCTTATTGTTGCACAATTTTTAGTAATTTTTTATTTATTTTGCATGAAGTAAAAACTAAGTTCGCTTTTGGAAACAACTTCAGGAAAAATAAGAAAAGTACTGACAGTTACTGGTGGACAATAAAAAAGGACCAATGATGAAAGGCTGGTCAAACCAAGGAGAAAGGCAGAAAATTCTGGAGGTACAACAAAAGGGGAAGGATGCAATAACAGCTTCAAACAGGCAGAAGTCACTTCAAAGGAAAAGAATTTGTTCTACATCTCTGTCCATGGGGGACAGAACAAAAGTATTTGACTTCACATTTAACTTAATATTTCCAGCAGCAATAATGACATATTGGAAAATGCTGGCTGGGAAGCACATGGAGACCACCAGCAGAGTCTAGATGGACATCAGTGTGGGATAACGTCAGTAGATCTGGATGTGCAAGTGGATCTCTGGTTTGGGACCTGACAATTCTGTCCCACCTTGCAGCCTATTAAGTTATGAGGCATATTTGGGTTTTGTTGGAAGCAGTGAAACAGAGATGCCATCAATTTTGCACATCTGTGAGTATCTCTTATCTGAAGGACTTCCCATTTTTAGCATGAATGTTCTTTTCTGTGGAAACTTTTGACATTGAGAGTCTAAAATTAAACAGTGTGAACAGAACCTCAGACTTGATCAAAACTGAATTCCTACCAAAAAAATTTAAGTACTCATTCTGTTTACATTCACATGACATTTTATATTACATCTTTAAAAGGATAAAAAGAAAAGCTTTTCTTTTAAGTAGGCAAGTTGAAGGTTGCAGACAAGGTGGCATAACTTCATTTATTCTACATAATAAATGAAATACACGTGTTATTCTATGATTAGCCTTTAGGTTCTAACTATACTTGACTCCTTTGGTTGTAATATTCTTGCTACTTGGGGATACGCTATCAACTCCTTTCACTCTGGGAAAGGTATCTAACAGTTTTCTTACATCACCTATTTATTTTCTTTTCTTGCTGACATTCTCAGCACTTGAACATAATATAATTAGGAATTTCCCTCAAAAATGTAAACAAAGCCCATTTGTTTCTAATTCAATACATTTGGCACATGTTCCTTTGAAAAATCATACTCTCCTTGGCAGCAGCTTAGGAGCCTAATTATAAATAGACTAGTCATCAAAAATGATACCTTTCCTATTGTCCCAGGAACAAAACACACTCGGAGACAACCTATTTCAGGAGATTCAGTTTTCTGTGACTGCCATCCTTCCTTGCTCTTCCTCTGCCCTTCTGAACATGCCAAGCAGCCTGTCCACATCCACGCTCTTACCCTGGATGCTCTCTTCAGCCTGGCTTCTGCCCACTCCGTACTACATAACCTAGCCACAGTCTGGCAGTACCTCTCCCAAACTTGACCTCAAAGCCTATTTTTCAGCCTTATACTCCTCTTTCTCTAATATCTCTCCATTGCTGTTGAGCATTCACTCTTGCCTAGACAGCTCAGCAGCCCATTCCCCTCCTTCCCTATCCAGCACAGTAGCAGCCATCGCTCCCCAGTTTCACCACCCTTCCCTGGTTTTAACATCAGCCACATCTGTGTGTACTCAGAGGTTACCACAATGAACATCATATACATGGGCAGACAAACCGCTTCCCAAACAAACTCTGCCCTCTTCCATCTTCTGCAGTACAGGGTCACAGCCCGTATCGCTCACCCGACAGCTCACCCCTTGCCAGATTATCAGTTTTTCAGGCAGGGAGTGGGTCCCTCTATATGATTAGGTTGCTGAAAAGACACCACAGAGTGTTACACTATACTAAAAATAAATTCCTCAAAAAAACCCACCACACCCAACCAATTCAGCAGAAAGGCCAGGTTGCTCCTCTGTATCCGATAGCTTCAGTAAGTCACACTCTCAGATGAAGTCTGTTGACCTTCAGTCGGATGTTTCCAGTCTACAAGTGATACCACTGCAATAAGTCAGAAGACGTTTCTAATTATTTATAAGGGATGAAGCTTCCAGAGGTGCTGAAGACACAGACAAAACTTCTCACCCAGAAGTGTTCCATATACACTGACCAACCTGCAGAGTTTTGCAGATCACACTTGGACATTTTTCCTGGTTTTAGACTTCTAATATCACAGGGTTTGTGGAAAGTCACCATGCAACCAGTGGTTGATGTGAAACATTTATGGAAAAATTAAAGAAAACAGAAGCATTTAAACAGAAAATTTAATTCAGCCATAAACCCTGCTATGCCCATCAGCTCCAGTGGAATTGCGGCTATGCTTTCTTCCACTTTGGTGGGACAGAGATTATGTAGATCACCTAACATAAAACGCACCTCAAAGCTTTACTAAGTAGTGGGATAAACAAAGGCTTCATTGGAGCCCAGGAGGATTGAACACATCCTAGCTGTTGTTTGACCAATCTTTGCAGAGCACACCCACACTGCTGAAACCTGATGTTCCTTAATCAGCCCAGACCAGTCTAAGTAAATTTTCTATAATTGCCATAGAAGCCATTGAGACAACGCATGTGCCAGAACCAGTATGATAAATCAAACTGTACAATATGGGGTGAGTAGTGGGAAATCACGGGAATACATTTTTCCTAGTATAGTGTCTATTATCTTCCAATTTACAGCTATATATATGTAGGATTATAAATAACTATAAAAGTGTATTTATAAATCTACTAGAACTATAATAATTATGTTATGCATTATGAATATGTAAAGGATACAGACAAACTTCTAAAACACATGGGTAATGTAACCATACATCTTTAACTAAAGCAGGATTAGCATTTAGATCAAATTGTTGCTTCGCTTATTTTGAAAAATTACATACAATTAAAAAACCTTTAATGTAGCAGAGACTCTTGTCACCACAGTTCTTTCAATGTAGCAAACAAATGAATTACAGGGAGGCTCAATCCAGGCACGTACCCTGAACAGGGATGCTGTGCATAACCTGACTGCAGGAGATGAATTTCTCAGATTTCACTAAACAAGAAAGAACCATTTCTAGAGTTTTATGTTACAGAAGGATGAACACAAGACAACACTGCTTTATGTAAGGCAACTTGCTTCCTAACTGTCCCCCTGGGTTTAAGCACTCCAATCTAGCTCAGATGACTTTTAAACTCACATTACAGTCTTATTGTTAATTGCACCTTTACACATTCAAGTAACACGAAAAGAAACTACCCAAAAGCAGATTTTGTTGGCTCTATTGGCACAAATAATTTCCAGAGTTCTTTGCCCTTCCAGCATCCCTTTGAGGAGAATAAACTCATCTTCCTCCTTTCCCTTTTAAATCTTCCCACTAAAATGGAGCAGCAAGTAAGATAGTAACTCCTCTTCTTTCAGTATTAACTGAGGACAAGAACACTGTGCTCTTCATTTATGTTTCATATTCTTATCCTTTATTTTTATTTTTTAAAATTCTGTTATCATTTCTGCTTCACTTTTCCTTAAACCTTTTCCTTTCAGGCTAACCATCTTCTGCTATCATGTAGATTAGAGATCTTGGTAGAGCTGCACCGGTGCCCACACGTTTGTCAGTATAGGCTACATCCTAGGCTAATCTAAGTGTTAAAACCGTTAATCCTTTTTCCCCCAGCAACACCCAACAGTAAGATAACTTATTTAAAGACTTTGCTCTCTTTATCATTGCACTGATAAAGTCTGAAGTAGTGGTAAAGAAGTAAATGCACTTTTTTTTTTTTTCTAGGGGACTTCATTCTACAAGATCTTATTGGGAATTTCTCATGAACTGAATCTGAAAATTCAGTCCTTTACACCAAATAAACCCAGTTCACAAGCCTGAACATTTGAATACTATGTTTTCTGTCTGTAGTCTGGACAGCCAGCAGGACACGTGTCCTTGCTAATCCAGCGGCGATAACTTCAGTAGCCCTTATCTGGCAAACCAAAAGACGCTCATTTAACAAGTCATCTAGCACCAAGCCATCAAAAACTCTGAAAACCCTATTGCCATGTATTTATTACCCTAGTGACAGATACAAGAGGCATAAAATAACACCAGTGTGGTTTATTTGAGAACTTTGATTTTATAGCAGTCATTTTTATTGAAAGCTATATACAAATTGTGCAGCAGTGCCATAATACTTTCAGATAATGAGTCATACAATGACAGTAAACTTCTTCAGCCTTTGTTTACACTATGTGGAAGGTTTTTCTATGAATTACATGTGGAAAAGTTGCAATGAAGTCTCAAGAAAGTACGGGAGCTGTGGGTTATGCAAATTAACCATAAGATGCTAGAGAGTCAACGTTATGTCACTGTCTTGATGGATAGAAATGTGTTTAGGGCTGACAGGCAATCTGAAAATTACCATTACATCTCATTTCCTCTTCTGAGAGTTTTTGTTCTTACCGAATGAGGAGGATCTTGAATATCCTGATCAAACAGCAGAAATTGGCTGCCATCTTCTGACACTTCACGGATAATGTACTGTAATTTTGCTGAAGTAATTGTCCTGATTCTGTTGTAGAAAAGCCCTTTCTAACTTTCACAGGAGAATGAAATATTAGTCAGGACATGGGATATGATTAGTAATGGCCTTAAGAAAATTACAGCATAAAATCCTTCAGTACCCACAAAATCACTTAAAGTTTTCAAAGTGAAGAGACCCGCTAAAAACAAAGTAAAACATGCAAGAAAGGCTGCGACATTGAAACCTCAAGAGTGCAAGAAGATTGGATTCATTTTGTGGCATTTTGTGTTTATATTACAATTTTACACTGAAAAAATAAACTGTTAGATTATCTATGTCCAATACAGTCCACAATAAATGCTACACTATCTTGTTTCAACAATTCTTATATAGTTTTGAAAATAATTCAAGTGCTCTGGCCATGAATTTGTCCATATAGATATAAGGTTACAGGAGTCTTACCATCATCTCAGCATACATCTCTCACGCCTCGAGATAGAGGTGCACAGCACAACAGCCTGCCAACACAACACCACGTATAGCAAAACAGAAGTATAAAACTAGGATAAACTTAAGCCTAGAGTTTTGCTTTGCTTAATTCTGCATTCAGGAAAATTAAGCATCATGCTTCCTAATAGACTGAGTAATGGCATCCCTTAGGATGAAAGTAGAGAGTCATTTGAACATTAAGTAGAGAAATACCTATTTATTATTACAAAGGCTAGTCCTGCAGTTACAGGACAACAGGCAGCTTAGACTAACATTTTCTTCTGTCATTGACTTCTGTCAGCAATCACAGAACCTGATGCCTGGAATACCTCCAGATAGCTAGATTATTGGGTGTGTAGGTACACGTAAGAGATTATTCATTAGTCACAGGAGAGCACAAACAGCAGGATGAGCTGCAAGAGGTATTTGTTATACATAGACCAGACATTTGGTCAGGATTTTATATGGTTTTATCCTATTGACTTAATTTTTTTTAAAGTTAACCCTAAAAACGTAAGATTATGTTACTGCAATCAAAAAGCATGTAGTTACAACTATCTATAGCCACACACATACGTTAAAAAGGCAGATTTTTCATTGCAAATATAGCTTCAGCCATAAGTCAGGTAAGAATCTCATTCTGTATCAACAGCATTCACCGTATTAGCTCAGCTGCAATAGTGAGTATTGATAAGCCCCTTAAATCTTTTTATGTATCATCCCTTTCCCTGCTGACCACGATAGAGCAAACTGTTCCACTCGCTGTGTTCTCCTTTGCTCATCCACACAATCTGTTACACATGGACTGAAAAACAGACCATCTATTCCAGATATTAATCCAAGACAAACAGAAACATATTTTGAAAAGAAAATAGAGGTTGGAATAGAAGATTTGTTACGGTATTGGAGGAATAACTTTTTGTTGTTGCAGTAGAATTTGCAGGGGTTTTTAACTTTTTGAGGGGAGGGGGGCTAAATGATAAGAAATACTAATTCCAAAATTAATCAAGCTTAACTTACATTAGGTCAAGCAATTTATGTCCACTTATTCTGAATTTTACTTCATTTTGATGAAAAAGAAAAGAAATGAGAAGAATGAGAAGGAATACGCATGAGCCATGCCCAGTCCAATCAGGGATACTGTACCCTTGTACATACCCAAATGAACATCTGGGAGCAACAAAACCAGAGTTTAAGGAAAAAATAAGCTAAGGAGAAGAATAGAAAGAAAGTGAGCACCCTGGAATGCATCTTTATACATGTATATGCATACAGAAATGTATTTAAGCATTTTATATTTTAGGCAGGCAACTGCTGCACCTCAACCATCACTTGTTACACTTTGTAAATGTTGACTTTGTCTCCACAGCTATTTCTTTAGATTTCCTGGAAAGCACACAAACCAAGTATCTCCCCAAGGTGTTGTACTCAACCAAATAGCATTGTCCTCAACAAAAGTTCATCCCCTGGCACCAAGTCTACTCTTCTCCCAAAAGCTCAAAGAAACAGAGATTGCTGATGATAAAGCCTAGGGAGAGAGAGATATTTTGAATTTTCCAAAAGATGAAAAGTTTTCACATAAAGGGGAGTAGAAGGAAATTCTCTCTATTAAGAGTAGGATCCAGCTCAGTTTGCTTTCTCTGACTGAACTCTTGTGTATGCTTACAGAGGAAATGCATTCATTGTCTTGTTTACCAAACTGTTCCCGTTCCTCAAGCTCTGTTTTGCTTCCTGATTTTATAGCTAGAGCCTTGAAATGATAGCATGATAATGTGCCCTGTAAATTCTACCAAGTGGCTCCAAACACCACAACAATTCCCTAACTCAAGACTTTATTCCTTTTGGCTTTGCATAAGGAGTTCTTGCTCACAACCAGAGAAGGTAGCTTTGGTAACCAGTTTGGAGTCAAGAGGCTGCATCACTGTGCTAAATGTACTTTTTTTAAACATATGGTTTGGTTTTTGGTGGGGGGGGGGGGGGTCTGGTTTGGGTTTTTTTGGTTGGTTGGTTGGGGGGGGGTTTACCTTTCGTGGCATCACGAAGTCTATATATAAAAATGTATTAATTAAAATCAATTTCATTAGAATACTGCTTGTTTTAACGCACACAACCCCTATTTTACTGCCTCAGAAGCTTCTTGGAGTTCAGCATAACTCCGATGCTCTCCCAGGAGCATTTCAAATCTATGAGGATTGTGACCCCTCTCCACTGCAGCCACTCCCGTACTGCCCACCTGCGAATCAAGCAACATAGAAGTTAATAATGATATTCATTACAGTCTGTTGATTATTAAAGAATTTTATTTCATTCCTGTTCCTTATAAGCTCCAATATATACGGGGGGGGAGGGAGTATACAATAACTGAAAGTATTGAGACTATATATTCACCGTATGCCATATTTATTCACACACTTCCAGTTTGACATACAAAATTATTAGGCCATTTTATTGTCCTATGAAAAATAGATTTAAAAATCTATCTTGAATACAACTTGCACTGACACAAAGTAGAAAGATCTAGCATACTTTAAATAATTTAAACCCCAGGTCTTATGGAGTATTAACTTGTATCAGGAGGTACACACACACAAATAAAAAATAAGACAGACACCTTTATGGGGTATTAACCAGCTCCAGGGAGGTGTGAAATGAAGAGGCTTACGTGACACGAAATGAAGATTTACATAATTAACCCATATGAAGTAGATGAAGTAGAGACAAACAACCCATAAAAGTTAAAACCTAGAGAAGTGGAATGAGATATTTTGAGTCAATTAACACACAGTGACAAAGTCAAAGAGAAGACGGACATATAGGAGATGTTAACTCACACCAGAGGGTCATGAAATATCTTTTTTAAAGCATTTTAAAAGCTGTTACTATACTTTACCAAAAAAAACCAAACTACTGTTTACAAGAAAATTAACCGGCCTTGCAAAACTGGGTACAGAGCACATAATTACTACCAGAGTTTAAATAAAAGTTAATTGTAAAAGTTCATTCTTTTCCACATCAAGAATTTGTCTGCAAGAGAAAGCAGTGCAGGAAAACCTGGATGTAAGTGTCCCCCACAGCACCTGATGGGAAGGGGACAGCAGATTTCCCTGCTCTGCCCTGGAGCAGCTGGAATACTGGTCCCACCCTGACAACATTAGCTCAGCGTACATGGAGCAGGCTGCGAGGGCAAGCATGCGATAAACAGGGATTACCAAAATCACAGTCATCAATAACCAAAATAGAAATAAATTCATGCAAGTAGAAAATGCAGCATTGGTCCCTGCTTTTAAAAACAGAAGGGTGCTTTGGAGAAATTGGTTATGGATAGCACAGGCCTTGGAAGAAAATCTTTGAAGTTTCGCTTCTTATCCATACTTTATCATCTCTTCCCCCCCGCCTCCCCCAACTCATCATCTTAAAGAGTACCTTTTAAACAGGGAAACGTGTTCCCAGCTCTTTCACACATGGTGGCCTTTCTGTAGCAGTTAATCACATAGTTAATCTAAATCCTTCTAAGTTGTTACTATGCAAATAGTTGTTGAGATAATAGGATCGCTTGTGTACTTTGAGTATCCTCTGTGTGCAAACTTTGTCACTAGCACAGCACAGGCTATAGTTCCATTCCTCACATTTATTTCCATGGGTCTTCTAGACATCTCTCTGGCCAGTTTCACACCCACCTCATCCCACTGGGAAGCCAAGAGACTTTGAATAAAGAAAAAGTTCTTCAGAAGCTTAACGAATAATGTTATACTAAAGTGCTAATTCATAAAGACAGACAGACATAGGTGGAAAACCTTTGCCTTTTTTTTAAATCTTTCACAATGCTATTAGACATGTTTAAATACACTGATAGTATTTCACAGAAGATATTTTATTTACCTCTATACCATTCACACTTCTGCAGACATAGCAGCGTTAACTCCACATCAGAACATTCAGTATGACACAGTTTTCTAAAGTTTACAAGTTGTAGGGTACATCCAAGTTGTACATGGTTGGTGTCAGCCATAACTTGGCATACAGCAGTAGTCAGTCCAAGAAATACTATATTTTCATTATTCAGTTGACTAGAACCCTCTCAAACAGTAAGGCACTACTAGGACATGTAGAAATTATTGTGGCACATAGAGATGCTGAACAGCTATAGCTACCCCCAGTGACTTTGACCTGTTTGGTGACACTCTGCACTGCTTTAAAAAAAAAAACACACACCAAAAAACCCACACACATGCACAACACACAACCCACCACACACCAAACCACCAAGCACTAGCAAAAATCAAGATAGACAGCAAAACAAAGAAAACGTAGCCAAATTCTCATGTCAGAAAGGCTGGAAGCCAAGCATTCAAATAGCAGTCCCCAACTATCTGTAAAACATGGAAAAGTTTCCACAACGTTATTAGACATTGCAAAATTCAGTAGTCTTTAAGCATGTGTTAAGAATCACAAGTTTAACTTGGAGAATGTCAACACAAGTATCTCTTAACCCTTCATGAGTCATTGTTGCAAACAAATAAAATATCAAGACTATATACTGCAGTGAAAATTTAGATGGTGGGAAATTACCAAGAGGTTAATACTGCAAGTTGGGCAAGGGGAAAGGGATGTTGATCACACCCCCAACCCCTTTTTTTTCTTTATATAAGGAGTTACATATAATTATATCAAATATTGAGGGCAAAAGCCTGCTCTGATCACCACTGGAGCTCACTATCACTTACTCTGCATGCAGAAAGCTCCCCAGCATCAGTGGGAACTCCCGGCAGGGAACCAGGGCAGAATACAAAGCAGAGATCTGCAGCGCAGAGGCGAGTGCTGCAGTGAGGGCATCGGAGGATTTTACAGCAATGGAAGACAGAATTATGAAAGCTGGGACAAACTGTCTGATTTCTGGCATGCTCTGGGGGAATACAGCAAAAGCCCAAGGAACTTAAGTGGGTTCACAACCAGAAACTCAAACTTTGAGTTGGGAAAATAAATAATATTAAAAAGGGGGGGGGGCTCCATTCTATAAGATGGTCATCACAAGCCAAAAGCAACTGCCTCCTGAGCAAGTTACCACACCTTTTTAGAAAAAAATACTGCAAACATCAGGAACCTCTTCATGTGTCCAGCTGAAGCAACATATGACTTCTGACTCACCAGGAATGCACCTCCAGCCTTTTGTTTGGTCTCTATTTTTAATGCTTTTTAAAACATTCATTTTTAGGGTGGTTGACACATTGCTGGTGGACTGACCCTCGAACTGAAATATCTCCAAATACCTGTGAACCTCTCAAATGACTTGTCACATTTCCAAACCCAGAATTATTAGACATATTTTTGGATACCCCTAGATGCCTGTATAAAACAGAAATCAGTTGTCCTGTTTGCTTTGAGGACTACCAGCTCATCACAACTGTCCTTTAATTTCTTACACAGCTATCCAGGTACTGGCTTATTTCACCTGGATTACTCAATATGTTATTTACATTTACCTGATCACTTAGGTTGTTTGGGTTTGTTGGTTGTTTTGCTTTTGTTTTAGCCTAGTACATAAAAAGGTCATGGAAAGGAAATCTGGGTAGTTTCTACATCTGTTCCCGCAATCAGCATTCAGATGCCAAGGAGACACTGAATGAACAGAAGGCCCCTTTATGACCAGCTTGCAGCAATCTGCAAAAATACCTTCTCACAATTTATACTAAAACCTTAACATTTGGGGTTCGAGTCAAAGGCAATGCAGACTCTTTTGACTACATAGCAAAAGCAATACCAACTGGTCAACTCAAAGTCTAAGAGAGGGACACAAGTCTATTTCTCACAGCATCAGCACTATAAAACTAAAGCACCAACAAGATGAGATTCCGTTGAGTTTCATGCAAGATTATGGTCTTCAGAAGGTCAGAAAGCTGCAGGGATGCCAGCCAGCAAACCTAGGTGGAAGTCTGCATTTGTGACAACGTAACCATATCAAATTGGTTGAGGGTTTTTGTCAGGTTTTTTATTTGGGGGGGGTAAAAACAAACAAAAAAATTAAGTATTCATACACTTAAGTAAGGCTCAAGTAAGATGCTCCTTCAGAGAGCACCCTACACTGTTCTACAGTGTGTTTTAAAGTACTCCTCTCTCCAGCGCTAACAGGAGCCCCTGAAGACGAGGTGAGGCTTTGGGGTTTAGACATTGCTGAAGAGTTACCAAGAAAGGGGAGGTTTCTTGCTCTCCTCATATCTATACAGTCCCAACAACAGAAACCTGAAACCCTGGTCTAATATTACTAACGCTTCTCAGAAGTATCACATACTGCCTCACTGTTTCATTATTTAAATCTTTATTATGCTGCTGTACAGCTTTACTTGCGCAAAAATTATCACTATAAAGGAGCTGCTTTCAGACTCCAAATACACATTGATTTTTGAAGACTTTATATTAGGAGCTTCAGTGCAGAACCCCACTCACATTACTCACCCAAGTAGTCCGAAGGAGTTCCTAACAGGTCAAGTGAGTGGGTGAGAAAGTGCCTGGTTTTTGTTTTTGGTTTTTTTTCTTTTCTTTTGAGGACACAAAGTTTAGGATAATTTGGCAGGGCTGGGTTTTGAGCTAAGAGAATTCTGAAGACCAGGGTCTGAGTCTTGCTATTTTCTGCTCAAACGCTTTCCTCAGCTGAGCAGACAATATTCAAGGATGGAAATGCATTGATTTAGAATTCAAGAGAATTTAATTTTCAGGAGAACGATGATTTTTTGTGTCATGCCCTCCCCCCCTTTTCTTTTTGCAAAATCAGCTTACTTTGAAGGCCAATGCAAATATCCTAAATGTATGCTTATGTATCTGCCCTACTTCTGCAACCTATTTTAAGCATTAAGCAATTCTAAACAGTCTGTGATTCATCTCAGGTTATTAAGGAGAGTGAGCTGAAAATAAGAGAGAAGAATGGTCTCTAACATCTGATTTAATTTTGATAACTAATTCTTTGTTTTATATACGTAATAACAAGTAGTTATGATTCTGTGACTATTCTGAAAGGAATCATTCAGGTTTTAGTATCTATTAGGATCTATGCAAATTCACATAATTTAAAAGCAGTATGATGATTAAGACAGGATTTTCGATTTATTTCCGCAAGTCTGTAAGTGTTCTTTCTCTTTATGCAAATTACCAGGCCTACTCAGTACTGTTCTTTTTAAATCACCACTTTTCCCTAAAATAAAACACTTCAAGTACCCACAATGGCATTCAAGGCTTACCTGCACTTTTGCATCAGTCTAAATAAACAGTTGGCTTTAGCTGTAGTCTAGCCACCATTTTTTTTCCCCAACAACTTATTCTTCATATAAACAAAGATGAAGAAAATAGAAATGAGAGTATCCATGAAACCACAGTGGTCAATATGTCAAGTCTGATAAAAGTAGTGCCTGCATCTAAAATAAGTGCCTCACTGCTTTGTGCCCTTGCATCAATTAGCATTTAATTTGACTTTTTACAACCTCACTTATCACCAGTTTTCATTCCTTTGAAGCTAGCAAATGTTAGCTTTTCAAGTCTGTCAGTTTATGATTACTTATAACCAACGCAATTTCAGCTGAATGCAAGAAGAGATTAATGTAACACAAGCACAATGTTCCTACAGTGTTCGTAAAACAGAAAGAAGAAACTCAAAGTAAAAAAGACTATATGATCCTGCTAGCAGTTTTCTAACAAATAAATACATCTGATGACAAACTAAACCAAAAGCAGCTGCAGAAACACATTGTGTCTTTATCAGTTTAAACATTATCTGTGCCTTTTGGGCAAAAATGGACTATTTTACTTCCCTATTTACACTGCAACAGATCAAAGTAGCAGCTCATTAAATTGCAAAACAATTTTAAAGAATTGCAATACATATTTACACTGCCCACCAGTCCATCACTGTTCTGTGAAATTTTGACACCAGATCTGCAGAAATAAACCAGTGACACCACCACGGTTTTATCAGGCTTAGAAGAGGAGATTAGATGAAGACTTGTAAAAATCAATAGAGAAAACCCCTCTCTTGTGAGGGTGCGACCTAACCACTAACTGATCACAGCACGAAGGAGATGAGAACACAGATAGTGTTTTGTAGTTGTCCACCTTGACATTTCTTCTCTCTTCGTCAAGTTCCTTGAAGTGCTGCTCTCAGTAGATACACAACCTACCTACAAAGAGACACCTTCTCTCCTAGAGACAGACATGCGTAGAACAGGCTAGAGTCATCAGCATCTCAGTAGATAGCAATTGCTTTAGTCCAACTGGGTGGTTAAATAACCTGCCAAAAATCCCATACTCCTACTATTTTAAATCAGAGTTTTCAGTTGAGGAGAGCTAACATGGCACAGCTGTACATATCCCACATACTCACAAACACACTGGCTAGAGAGTCCCTGGTTTCTCAGCTCAGTACCTTAAAGTACCCATTCTTGCCAGAAAATTAAGATTCTGTGTAAGGGACTGGATGCAAAACACACTCATTTACATCCATATTTCCAGTCTCCAGAACAAACCAGAGGTGGCCAAAACCAGGCTCGGGAGTG
The DNA here is from genome assembly GCF_000737465.1 of Haliaeetus leucocephalus. NCBI lineage: Eukaryota > Metazoa > Chordata > Aves > Accipitriformes > Accipitridae > Haliaeetus > Haliaeetus leucocephalus. Next base: position 3,331,172 of record NW_010973450.1, on the reverse strand, counting down.
GAATCTGGCTTAGGAGGCTCCAAGCCCCTGTACCTCCTTTCTTCCACCTTAATTTTGCATTACAGCCAGGGAAAGGGACCAGGTGAGGCCCTACAATGAGGGATGGGAAACCACATATGGCACACGATGCCATGGAAAGTAGGAGACACAACCATAGGCCGTAGCCTGGGACAGATGTTTTCTAGGCACAAACACCCAAAATGCGCTCGTAACTCCTGCCCACCCAGGACACAGGGACAGGAGAGCCCAGAGGTGAGCAGCTGGGGCAGAACATGCCAGGGAAAAACACCTATTTCCATGCACTTCAGCTACTAAGTGTTTTCCTTAGAAAGCAAAAAAAAGTCCTGCTAATGGAGAACAGATGCTTCCCCATAAGCAGTGGCTTTCTAAAAGGAACGAGCATCCTTATAACTCTTTGGTTCCTTTGACACTAGATAAAGACGACCTGCATCCATCATCCTTTTGCCTTCTGATGTCTCAGCAGCCTCTACTGCCAAGTGGAATTGCTCCATAGTGGAGAAAGCCACAAAAGAAAGAGTAAGATATTCCACCTCCATCCTTTTCCCGGGGATTTGCTTGATAAGATATGTCAGTTAAGAGAGAGAACATACAAATCTCTAGTTAGCTGTTCTGATGAAGTAAAACAATCTCAGTTAAGCAGCTGGTTCTGAACCAGGAATCATTTTTTGCTCCCCCCTAAGTGGTGTGCCAGGCTTCCCCCAGGGAGCTCGCTGTGCCAGCAGCACAGATGACAACTAAAACATGCAAGAGATTGCTTAGGAGGTGACCAAGTCCCAAGGGACATCCTCAACAGAGGAACAGTGTTCCCGGAGAGTTGGATGCCAATCAAAGATTTATTTCATCTTCAAAAACTGTATCTGAATAAACAAGACCTCTCTAAACTTTCTTCCTCTTTCTTTGAGGCACTCTGCTATTCTCTGGCTGTCTGGAAGCGTCTCCTAAGATTTCCATGAAAATCAAATGTGACAAAGAAATTTAAGCACATTAACAACTGGAAATTCAGTGAGATACTCAGAGATGCCCAGATTAAATTACCACAGCATTATAGTGCTCTTGAATCATCTTTCCTTTCCAGCTGCAGTCTACATTAATTGAAATACCTGTTTTAAAGACAGCGACAGGAAGAATGGTAGAGAATGCTTTGATCTCTAAAAAACATTGAAAGGAACATGTTATAGTGTCAGAAGGAAAAAAGAAAAAGAGGAAGGAGACCTAGAAGAACTAAGGATAAATCAAGCATAATACAGCATTAAAAAGAATTAAGTGTCAGAGAAAATTGGTGAAGGGAAGCCTCAAGAATTATTTCATGTAACTCCTTTTAATCTTAGAAAATTTCAACACCTATGAGGTAAAATCTGAAGCATCAAAACAGTCACTGAGACAAAAATAAATAAATTCCCATGCTTGAAAAGAGTGGCAGGCTGGTTGTGCCAGGCAGAGTTTATCATACACAGAGTTTTCATGTGGAAGACATACATTTTCAGCAATTAAGTTATTATAAACTTGACCAACTCCTGCCAGAGTATTCAGCTCCTACTTTTAATAAAATACCACCCCTGTCTGTATTCGCTCCAAATACAGACATTTTGGAAGTTAAAACCAAATGGATAAGTAAAATGGTATGACCCTCTAGACAAGAAATATTTCCATGAACAGAATTTTCTTTCCATTATTTACAATTGCTTCTTTCTCAATGCAATGGCATCAGCTCTTATTTATAGTGATGTTTTCGCCAGGCAGAATTAGGTCTTATTCATCCATGAAAACCCCAGTGTTTTCATGAAAAATGGATTCATCTAAGCACACATTAATACAAATCACTTATGAAGCATCCAGCAAGATGTAGAGCTAGTAAGCTCTACTACTCTTTTAAGGTTCAAATGCTGGGAAAATGATATTGCAGCAAAAGCCATAATATTACAAAAACTAACTTTAGGGAAATAAATACAGACTTCTAGCAGAGACATGTAACAAACCATTCCAAAAAGATCATTCCTTAATTTTTCAGAAACACAATTGATAATTAGCCAAACCAACAATTAAAATTTGTTCGGGACTCTCACCAAAAATGTGCAGAAGTCAATTCAAAGATTTTTCAAGGACAGAAGATCTGATCCTTTTTGTCTGATGACCCAAATCCCACACAAAGCTGGTAAGGCTGCTTTGCTGGCAAGGGACAACACAAAAGAAAAAACACTCGCCAGGATATAAGAGAGTTCTATAAACCAGGAATAAAAATGTCAGTGTTTTTCTCTTCATCTACCTTTGTAGCAATTTCCTGATGTTGCTTGAACTTAGCCCAAGCACGAAGTCAGCCTCCATCTGTTCTCGTGGACAAGGAAGCAAACTGAAGATTGCTAAGTGACCCCAAGAGCTCCCACGGATGCTGGGCTGGCTTGAGAGAAGCAAAAAAACCTCCCAAAACTCTTGAATACAAATATACTGCTTGTCTCCAGACTGTCACATGCTAAAGGGTATCAAGTTATCACATTTTCTTAACTGGATAGAATCCCTTCTCTTTACTGGGGCGGGGGGAAGTCTAACTTTTCTCATTTCTCTACATCACCCGATATGCTTGTACGTACAGCAGACATATGCCAGCAGAGCATTGCACAGCTTGGTAGCAGCTCCTAGACTAGAAAATAAACTAATGTACAAATAGCTAAATTAACTAAAAGTCACTGAAAACTTTCTTACCTTCTACTCTACAAAGAAAAAACATTCCTTCAGTCTGCCTCTGCAACATAAAACATCACGACATGCTCTTACCTCGGCTGTATCAGAGCTAAGGACAAGGATTTGTGTCAGCCCTGATTTGTTGGAGCTGTCGAGGAAGGGAACATTTGTCTAAATGGGGTAAGTGACAGAAGAACGGGACACAAGCCACCGCTTGGGCAACCTGGGACCAGGGCAGGTGAGGTGAGATCAGCCCCAGGCAAGATCTTGGCAGCAGAAAAATGTATTTGTCTGTGATTTACAGTTTAATTGCAACAGTTCCTGTAAAAGCACCAGTGTTACTGTTTGCAAGGAAGGGGCCATTTTGCTTCACAAAAAATACTGGTTGGGAAAAATTGATTACTTAAAACAGTTCACACAACATTTTCACTACTAACATACACTTCATTTAATACATTCTATGCTTCAATTAATCAAAAAATATCCCCCACATTTCCCAAACTATAAATTATATTTAGCTGAGGTGTTGGGCTCTGCTGTTCAAATTACTGAGCCAACCATCAGGTTTGGTTTCTAGATGAATTCCCACACTAGGCAGATGTTACCAGCTCAAAGCTCTCGGAAATATTAAGCTCTTCAACACAACTATTCCCATTATTCAAATTCTCCTCAAGGAACTAAGAGGCCAAACAAAAGGCTTAGTTGAAGATGCTTAAAAGTTCATGCATATGCTGTTGGAGCTATCAAAAGGTGCATTAAACAACTTCCAACAGGAACGCACCCATCTGTTTTATGCTGTCTTGCAGACAGTTAGTCTAATTAAGCCTCCTAGGCAGGGTACAGTTCCCCAGTGGGGTCTGAACTCTATTTAAATTTAGAATAATCTCAAAATCTTCGAGCCTTTGATTGATGTCCCCGCTACTTTGTGACCATTCAAGGGATTCCTCTGCTTGCTTTTATTTTAGTTAGATGACTAATTACTGCATAGTCCATACCAATTAACACTCTGATATTAGCAGTTAAGACTGTTAGTGCTAACTATTTCTGAAATAGAATAGTACTTCAGGCTTGATCACCAAGGGGGGGACACGGAGGAGACAAAAATATTCGTGATACCTATTCCTTAACGGAAAACAATTCTGAATTTCCGCACACAAATCCCAAATAAGAAAAAACACTTGATCATATACAGATCTTTACATGGGTTTATAGCCAATAGTAGGTAACGATCAGCAATAGGGTTTGGGGGGGTCTTTTGCAAGGATTAACTGCTCAGAAAGTCAAGGGAAATGTGTTGCCTTTATGAAGCTCCTGGTCTTTGTTTAAAGATTTCTGATCCAAACATCCTGAACAGACATAAAAATATATCCAATTCTCTGGAATATACCCTTCAAAATTTAATATGGTCTCTTACATACTCAATTAAATGAACGTCCACCTGAAATACATATCCTCCACAACTTCATTCCAGAAAAGTAAACGCTACTTAGACTAGGTCCAGAATTACTTCTGAAGTACAAACATCGTGTTCAACATGCCAGAAACCAGCTCACTGCTGGTATGAATCTCTGAAGTCTGTGGAGTTCTATGCACTTAAGCCAAACACTGAATTTGTCTCAATATCTGCATGTAGTTCACAAGTTCAACAAGGTCCACGCTACACTGACACTTTTATGCCATTGAGCTCTACTTCATGTGTTTCAGTTAAATATGCATCATTTATTTAAACAAAACTGCATGAAGAAAATTAAACTCAATCTCTTAAAAAATCAACAGGAGCACAAAGGTATTTTTATTCCTGGCTCTGTGTTAAAACAGACAGTTGGTGAACTAATTTAGAGGAAGTATTAAAAAAAAGAAGTGATAAAAGAGCAAATGTATTGTGCAAACCTGCAAAGGTTTCCAGCACTGCCCTTGTCTTTCTCACCAAAGGTTTCTGGTAGCCTTATACTGGCTTACAAGGCTCAAGGGTGCAATTCCCTATGGACAGGCACCAGGATAAGCATTGCACTTATGTGTAAAGATCCCACATGGGTCCAATCTTTGCAGTTTATACAAGGTGTTAGAACTACAGGTATCGCAGGCAAGCATTCTGGTTTTAATTAAACCAATTTACAATAAAAATTCATCTTATTTACAACTACTCCATCAGACAAGTTCTCCAGCAGGATTCACTGAGAAACCGTGGTTGCAATGCAAAGAAAGTTTATGTAAGTGCTAGATTCTTTACACCTGAAGTAACATGAACAAATCTCTACTTCAGAGCTTCACACAGAGTTAATATTTTCAGTACCAACATTAAAAAAGATAAAGCCAATATTTTCCCCATACAGATTTTGAAATGGCTGTGTTTAAATGCCAAACAGCACAACAGTATTTTCATGGACTAGATGTTACCAAATATCAGCTTATCCTCAATAAAAAGTGCACTTCCCACAACTGCAGAAATATTCTCAATGGAGTCAGAAAAGTTTTCTGCTGATCAGAATGTATTTACATTCTTCTCTGTCCATCAAATTGAAAGGTTTTAAAGGGAATACCCTTTCCCTTTAATCTGCAGGGAGTAGACAGCAGCAGCTGAGACCAGGACCAGACTCTCTGGCTCAATCCATTCACTCCCTGCTACCAGACAGCCTCCAAACACCTAAAAAGAACACATCTTAAAAGCAGTATTTATTTTACATTTTTAGTAATTCTTCTTGTAAATGTTTCATTATCTGTCAAACAACATCTTTCTGCTTCACATGCAGAACAGAATATTAGGAAATTCAGCTAAAATTTAAGTCACATCACTTAACTCAGATGCCTAGTAAAGCAAGTGACCTCCAGAAGAAAAATCCCTCATTAACAAATTTCCATCTCAGAAGAAAGCAGCAGCTGAAACCACGCTCCACGGAAAAATGAAGAAAAAATCACTGTTTCATGAGAGTAAATCACATTACAAGAGAAAAAAATTTCCATTATTAGTTGCCATATAAATAAGGAATGTACAATTATTTCTCACAGCTCTCTGCATGTTCTGAAATATTATTTTTGTCAGAAGTATAATTGAAATGACTCTCCCTGACACTTGAGCTTCATTAAATATGAATTCATAGCTTTTACTAAAGGATATCTGAAAATATTAGACACTTTGCATGCTATCATTAGGCATCCGGGAACATGTTGCTATTACACACAAGGATGGCAGTGAGCTACAGAGACCTGAACAATGAAGAAATATGTCATCCTATCCAGCCAGGTAGTTACAGATAACAAGATTATTTCACAATAATTGAGCTAAATTAAAGATAAAGGATTAAAAAGCCATCACTCTGGATAGTGGTATCCTCTAACTTTCCCCCCTTGAAGCTGTTCTGAAATATTGACTTTGTAAGGATATCAACATCACTTTTTCAAACTAAACCAATTGGATTTGAGCCCATGTAAATAAAGCGGAGAATAGAGTCCCAGATATCCCCAAGCAAATATCAATTATTTCTTTGAAAGGCAAAGCAGGAAGACCATTATACCTATTCAGAGACAAGCACCTGAGCCACAACATTTCACATGCTATAAAACAAGATAGGAGATTAATATGCATTGCTGCGAAAATCTATGACATTTTTATGAGGTTTCCAATGTAAAATACAGAGCTAGTTTATATACCATGAAGCATAGGTATACCAGCACATACACAGGCAGCACTCTCTGCCCTAGAGAAGAGGATGAGCAGAGCACAGGGTTGCACAAGGGAGCCCACAGGTGCCCATGGTGAGACTGAGCTCACACCAGGGAGCTGAAGGAAGCAGCAGCTTGGGTTGACCCCACCTTAGCTTGGGTTGACCCCACCTTAGCTTGGGTTGACCCCGGTGGTGCTCATGGGAGACCAGAGGGGTAAGAACACCATGCAGATAACAGGAGCAAAGGGATCAGCCCTGCCATGTCCATGCCAGAGGCAAGCCACTGGTTGCGGCAACCCAGTTAAAACAAAGCTTTCAGAAGGTCACGCTGAAATCCAAGTGCTCGGACCAAAGGGTTTGAGTCTCAGAGCTCCTCAAGATCTTCAATTCCCATCAAGTTTCTTGGCTTCTCTTTTGCAAGAACAGACTCGCAACATAAAACAGCTCACAGCCTGTCCTGGGTGCAGGGTTTCATTGCCTTTTTTTTTTACCACCTCCTACTTATGAAGGGACCAGTAGACATTCTTGGACAGAACACTGAGAAAGGATATGAGGAGAATACCAAGCTTTCCCACTTTTAAACAGAGCTTTGCTTGACAGAGATGAATGGCTCCAGCAAAGCAGCTTCTCCTGGAGGAACCCACCAGGAGATGAGGCTGCCAGAAATCCCAGAGTCTGATGGCGTGTCTCCATCCAGGGATAGCACATGGATTAAAGACAAAATGGTCCAAGATGCTCAGCAGGCCCTGAGCTCTGCATGCCTGTGCTCAGCCATAAACCAGAGCATCCATAAGGCAGGAGCTACTAGATATCCAGCAAGGAGAAACTTCAGCAGAAGAGTAATAAACTGCTGGCTCCCAAAAGCTGACAGTTTTGGTTTAGACCTCTGGTGGAAAAGTTAAAAAGAAACAAGTAAACAAAACCCAACTTGCTGCTATACTATTCGTTTGCGCGTGGAAGCGAGTCTGTAACACGAAGCCCAGACCCCAAAACCCAGGTGACATGGGAGAAGTGACAGAGAGCCACAGGTCTGATTGCACACCGTGCATCTGGTCCATCGCCAAGCTCTGCGTCCATCAACCCATATCCAGCAGCTCCAGGTGGGAGGTGGAGACAAGAAATACAGTAATTTCCATTCCCTGGTTCACTGTGGGCCAGTTCAACAGAAGCAGCTCTGTTCCCTAACCTGCTAATTAGCCAAGGGATCAAAGGGGCCATCAAGCACCTTCTTAATTGCAGCAGAGCAACTTTTTTGAAACAAGCTGGATCCAATTTCAGCAAGAGGGTTTCTTTATACTGACTAAAGGAAAATCAGACATTCCCCCATCGCTTGGCTTTGATCAGACAAGTGGCCAAGGAGGAAATAACAGCAGCAGGGCTCAGATTAATTCCTCTTTGAACAGGAGATGACAATGATGTTTTGCTCTCAAATGTCAAGATGAAGGTACAGTTGTGGCAAAAGACCACCGAAAAACTGATTGAGTTAATGGTTTCTTCAACATTTCAGTGAGAAAGAGCTACCCTTTTGTGGTAGCAAAAGGCAGCAACAGAGACAGGGTTTGTGTTACAAAAATTGCAATCTGAATTGCATTTGGGATTTTAAATACCCTATGTTTATAAGCATTTGATTATTTTGGTGCAAAATGTGTTCAGAGGGCCCGTTACGCACTTTAGATGTAGTGTGAGTTTTGAACGTCCTCAAAAGTTTCACAATACACACTCAAGCTTCCTCTCAAGGTCATGATTTATTTGTATGAAACTGTATTGGAAACATACATAAGGATATTTTAAGTAATATAGGAATAGTCGAACTCTGTCCCAAAAAAACCTATTAAATCTAGATTACAAAAAACCAAAAAGTTAAGAATGGAGAGTGATAACCATAAGATCATACAGATGCAAGGTTTTAATTATTTATGTTTAAATAAATTGTACTGGCAGAAGTTTTCAAGGGAGTTTAAAGGAAACTGGCTTCAAAGTTGCTTTAAAATTCAGGATCTTTTGAAAGTCTACCCATCATTAATATCAGTAACTCCTGCTAGCCAGAAATAGTCTGGAAATAAATATGCATTGCATCGAGAAGAACCAAAGAGAAGTAATCAGATAAATACCTGCTTCCCACACTATGCTTCTAGCCTCCTACTTGAGAAGGAGCTCAACTTCAGGGTTAATTACTAGCCAGAAGATAAGAGCATCTTCCCTGTTTGATGTACAGCACACGTACTGTCCTTAGCAGCCGTGAACAGCGAGTGTAAGACAACAAGAGAGCAAGTGCAGGCTGTACCCACCTCCTCTGCCTTCACAGCTCTTCTGGAACATTATCGGGTTTGAGACTTACACATATTTTGACTCTTCTACCCTCCCTGCACATGTGGGTGTATTTTGGTGAATCCTTGGGGGGGGGAAGGGGGAGAAGAAAGAACAAACACACCAAGAAAAAACACACCAAGAAAAAACCTCACTTTTAAGAGGTTTCTGTTGATGCACAACAGCCACCCCAAGAACAGTGATCCCTAATGGTCAGCTACAGGGGGAATGGGAAGTCCCCAGTCAAGAGTTTGTTGCATTTACCAGATTTCAATGTTTTTTGTTGTTTTGTCTTACAGTATTAACTGTTCACTTCTTTATTTTTAGACTGTAAAACGAGGGGTAGTCTGTAAGGGTGTTCCATGGGCTATGCCATCAAGGTTAAAAAAAAAAGTCAGTACTCTCATGAACTTGGAGGTCACCCACCACAGGACCTACTAGCTGTAATGCATTACGTACAGCTGCATAGCCAAGACCTTTCTAAATATGTGTACCATAAAAAAATGCATCATGAAAATACAACATTTTGCCTCTTACTCATAAGTACAGTTTCTTCTGAAATTATAGGGGCTTTAGCATGATGAGGTATTAATATGAAAAAGGGCATCCTGCCCTGGTTTTAAGGTCAAGATCAAAGTGGTCACATCATTCCAGGTTACCGCCTGACTTCCACTGTCAGCTCCTGCTCAGCCACAAGAGGCAAGTTACCACCAGAAAACAGACCAATTAAGAGAGTATTAATAATCCAGCCGTGTTGTCTTGGCCATGAATAAATTACAACATAAACAAATTAAAACATACAGTAACTGTTGAATACAAGATGTCTGCAAACCATTAGTCTGCTGTGAAAATAGGACACAATATTGCACAACAGAAGGGCGTCTTAAATCCCTTGGCAATGCTTCCTGATCCTGTCCTTGAACTAAATCAGCACCCTAGATAGTGGTACAACATCATGCATGTGTCCATATAAACTCACATTCTGCACCAAAATGACAGTGGACCTCTACAAAAATCAAACAAATTATTTCTGTTGCTGCAAAAAGTTCAGGGTCAACAGATCTCATAGGCAGTGACCTGACAATCCAAAGGCTGATATTTGCTCTCCTTCTGGGAAGAGTTCCATGAATCATTTCCCCATGAATACAACATCCCCTGCATGAAACAGCATCAGATACGCACAATAATTCGGTTCTTGGGTTTGTACCAACACAAACTCCATCGCTTGTCTCAAGAAAAAAAAAAAAACAGCACAACCACTTTGGCAAAAAAAACAAAACCACACACACACATCCCCTCAATTGAGGGGAAAAGCTACTTTCAACACAAAAATATAAGTGATGCTTATTTTGAGATGACAGGAGACAGAAATAGCTGTTTGCAGCAAACTATGAGATATTCCAATACCTGTTTGCTTTGCTCAGCATACATTCATCCCCCATCGCTTTGGGGGAGGGAAGCCCAGATGCCCTACACACAAGGCATGGGCTCAGTCTGCTTGCACGATACCAGCTTAATATCAGGGAGGATTCACAGCTCCATTGCGGCACCAGTCCTACCCAACCAAGACCTCAAGATGTTGAGTGCTGCCGGGGGAAATGCTGCAGGCAGCATTGCGGGAGCAATCCAGCAGCTGCACACACAGCAAGGCTGCATCTGGCTAGGATGGGTTATTGTCCTAAGCCATACAAAAGCAGGTTGCTTTCTTCTACTCCAAGACAGCGCTCTCACATATCTTTTTGTCTATAGTGAAACTAAAAATAAAAAAATCCAATAAACTCAGATGAGTTTGGCTATAAACATTTTAATTCATGACATCAAAAAGCATCTCTCCATAAAGTACTATACATACACTTCTCATTTTGAGAATACTCTACATTATTAAAGATTTTAAAAAAAAAAAAAGTGTTATAGCAATCTGGTATTCAGAGCCAGTCCTAGTAGTAACTCCAACTTAATTGGCATGTGACAGCAGAAGATGGAGAGTCAGGAAGCAGCAGTGAAGGCTGAAGAGCAGGGCAGACTTCAGAGAGAGGTTACCAGAAAACAGGTTCCCAGTCACACAGCAGGGAAAGAAGTGCTTGTAACAGGAGATAAAAAACAAGAGCAACACAGACCACAGGAGAAAATCCTCCCTAAAAAAAAAGAAATGTAAAAGGAAGAAGTCTAAATGAGAAAGAGCATGTCCTGAAGAGCATCAAGAAGTGCTGTGAAGTGCCTGCTCGCTGAAAGTACTGCCACAGGGGAGCTCTGGGGGGAGAAGATGCCAATAGTTCTCCGCATCCAGAAAGGTCAGCCTGCTCTGCCAGGCATCTTCAGCACAAAAATAATCTTCACTAAGTCGCAGCAACTTTTTTTTTTTGGTGGGAGGGAACATGTTTTATCCTGATCTGATCCTTGCTAGTGGTGCCTTAAGGGGATTAAAACTTTATCTGACCCTTTAAGGTCAGACTGTCCAGTTCCCAGGCCAAGACTGAGCCTGTAGCATGGGGGACATTCTCAGAGGCATTCACGTGTAGAACCAACAGCTACGTGCAGCTGATGATCCTTCTGACATTTAGAGCCCTACACATGGGTTTTACGTAGTGGGTTAAATTTACTACATGTGTAAGGGAGTTGCTGCAAGCTCAATTCTTGACCCCTCAGATTCTTCGACTGCCTATCCCAAGTACCACTTTGAAGTAATTGCTAATTTCAAGCCCAAATCCAACCCAGTATTTGGTAAGAAACCAAGAGGAGCAACAGATGAAAACAGCACACTGACACCATAGGTTCAATTATGCATTGCAGATTGAACTATGTATTGCAGTCATTTCTGTAAAATGGTTCTAAATACTTATTTTCCTCAGAGAAAACACTGACATATTTCATTAGTTTAAATTTTCTTTTACATGTTAAATTTTTTTTGACAGACTCAGCTGCCTTGAGTCTCACTTAAAAAAAATTTATAGAAGGCACTTTGCTCAAAAAGTTGATGTCCACAAGTCTGAACCCACCTGGATGGAGACCCAGCACAGCTGGAAAGGAGCAATATCACTCTGCTCCTTCCCTGCACCACACAAACTTCCCATCTGTGACCCTCATCCAGGGTCCACAGAACCTAAAGCACAGAAGACTGGTGTAAACGACAAATCCAGAAGTCAGACCTCTCCACTATTAGCTGATTAGGCTCCCTTGCCAAAATATCCATTCTAGTGTTGGTTGTTCTAATAACAGAGCAGGTACAGACAAGAACAGTAGTGTGTTAAAGGCATGAAGAATTGCAAGTTAGCACTACAATGTTTGGGGGTGGCTTTTTTATTTATATCTATCACAACTTTATTTCAGCGATTCATCAGTATCCATGCCTCATGCCTGTGTGCATAAAGTGTGTTTATGAGAATGAGATGAGTTTCCATCTGGGATGTCTGTCTTGACTTGATTTAGGAGAACAGATTTAATAAGTGGTTATCAAACACTTTTTCAATTCTGCTTTTAATGTAGCATGGACAGAGATTTAAGATTCCTGTTGATAAGCTAGATGCAAGAGACAGAATAGGGTTTCTTTTTCAAACTGCTTTTCAAGTATCTTGTAAATATTGATGGACAAAATGAGGAGAATTTATGAAAACGTAAAATAAATCCACCCTTCCTATAAAACTTGATTAGCTGTATTGATTATATAATAAAAGCTTACAGTTTGGTTTTAATACACTACAAATGATGTATCCAAAATGAGGAGCATCCTCTTTAAAGTGGCTGGAGAAGTTGCAACATTCCCCCTTTCTGAAGTCTTTGTAACCCCATTCAAGCCAACAGGATTGATAAGTAAAATCCAAGTTAGACCTTTAACATACTTTGTTTTTCTAGTGATTAATGGTATTGGAAGAACTCTTACCAGTTGCAGCTGGCTTTGGGTCATCCCCCAAGCAGAGCTCAGGGATAAATCCATACTGGTGATTAAAGAAAGAGGCATTACCCAGATTCCAAATACTTGCAACAAATTGTCCACAAGAAATCCATGGCTAGGATGTATTTGCAGAATGTATTAAAAGCTAACACTGACTTTCAGATGAGCTCAGGAAAAATCTTGTGGTGTTCTTAGACATTTTGAAAAAAGAAAAAGTTATATTTCCTGGATAACTTCTTCACAGTGATTATGCATTCATCTCAAGTGGCATTTTAGATACAGATATGCTTAGGCTATAATACAAAGCAGACATACACTTATACTGTGAGTACATCTGCAGCATCTCAGGAAAAAAATTCCACCCCGGATCAGCCCAGAGTCCATTGAGACTGAATATCCAGCACATGGTTTTTCATGAGACAGTGCAAGATACCAAGGAAAAGGAAAAAACATACATAGAGACTGTGATAAGACCAAAATAGCAGGGAAGTCACCTGCAAGTGACAAGTTGTTTATAGCCCTGCAACCTTGTCTGCTAAGTGTTCTTTGGTTAGCATGCAATAACAACAACTCCGGATACACTTAATGAAAACAAAAAGAAATTTTCACATCAGCAACACCACTGCACAGCAATTGCCAGTGGGTACATTTCCCTAAACAAGCAGTTTTGAGTCATAGGTGCTAATTAGCCTTCTAGCAAGAAGAAAACAAGGAAACAATAAGCAAGGCTTGGGAGAACAGATCACATGAATGTTGTAAGGAGACTAAGTATCTGGTAGAAGCCTCTACAGTTATGTTAACACTTCAAGAATGGGAGATCTTAAAGAAGGTGGAAATTTGGCCAAGATGAAACATCATGTTGGGAGAAGAGCTAGCAATAGAGGAGGAAATGGGAATTCCAGAAAGAATAAGGGAAAAAACAGAAAAAGACATTTGAATACTGACATGTAAAGCATTTATACCACTTAATGAAACAAAACAGAACAGTAGAAGAAATTCTGGCTTTAGGCTAAGCTTACAAACAACTGAGTTCACCTTGGACTAATCAAGCTAGTCTGGTCAGTCTCTTGTCTAATGGTGGAGCCTTTTGAGAGAGATTATCCCATTCTCATTTAGTTACTGGTACATTATCTGGTTAAAACAGAACTTCTGTTCTTTCCTGCTTTGCCATGCATTGTACGATTCAGGGATTGTATGATCAGCATGTATAAAATACTTAAGATAAACAAGATTTAAACATCACTTGTAAATGCTTTGCAATACTGATATCAATCAAGTTCAATGTTAGAGTATTCTGTTACTAGTTCAGAAAAAAGAGAGCTCAGTATTAGAACATTGGTACAATTTAATAGAGCTCACTGGATGCAAATAGACATGGGAACATGATACACAGTGAGAGCTGTTATTTAATGACTTCTTTATTACTTTTTAATCACTTTTTTGAAAGGGGTAAGCAATCAAATATATTATTTGCAAATGGCACTAGCTGGATTTCTGGTGGTCCTACTCAGGAGTATAAGGAAGAATTTAATTGCAGAGGGAATCAATCATTGCCATATGCCGACACTGACATTACACTGAATGGAAGAACTGACAAAATGTTAATCTTTTCTTCAAAAATGTCATCCTTTGCATTTTGTTTCCCCTCAGACTTCTCTCATATTAAAAAGCTGACTCTGCTCGAGAGGAAGCAAACGGCATGAAGACACCTCCATTCACAGGAGCTTGAAGGGTTGTCAGTGGTGGGAAGTGAAATCATCAGGAAGAGCAGAAAAACTATCACATGGCAAGTTCCTGCTGCAAAGCAATAAAAAGCCCCTGTAACAGAAAACTGGAACCTCAGAAAGAAAAGTGTCAGGTTGAGAAATGCTTTGATGAAGATAATGCACAAATAAAAGGTAGAATGTTTGGGGAGAGGCAGCTGTGGAAAGGAATAATTAAAAAAATTATACATAGCAGAGGCTTCAGTAAGTGCTCAAAGCATGAAGTAGACTAGACAAAGTTTCAAAACAACTGCTGGAACAATAATACGCAACCTAGCAAAATTGTGCTAAAATAAACCGACTTCAAATACTAGATCTGAATCCTCTTTACCTTGTTGCAACCTCCATTTCATGTCCGCAAGCTGTGTCTTCAGAGAAACACACACACATCCCCCCCCCTCAAAAGAATTAGACTGCTCTCACTTTTGTACTGTTTCCCAAGAGCAAGAAATTAATTTATAAGTTTAAACTCGGTCACAATGCCTATGTGACAGGGCAGATGCTACAGGCCTGAAAGCTGCTCTGAATAAGTAATTTAGGGCTTGATCCCATACCCTGGTTAGAGCCAGGAAGATACCCAGGAATAATATTTCTCACTTTGCACACATTTCTGGAATCACCAGCATTTGCCAACATTTACCAAGTACTTCAGAGGGAACAATAAGCTGCCTCGTACTAAAACGTTCAAGTTTTCTACAGAGCATCAACTCAGAGCAGACTAACCCACAGAGCCAGCTATGGGCTCGCTCAGCTGCCTACTCATGCCATTGCAAACTCATCCTCAAAGCTTGGAATAGGCTGGAATTACAGATTTTACTAAGCTCATTTACATATCGCAGTTAGCACTCCCAGCCCAAAGAGCCAGCGTATCAAAACGCAACTTTTTTTTTTTACATGGTGCACATAGCAAATCATTCACAACGCTGCCTGCGGACAAGCTGTATGGTCCTCAGCGCTTCATCCAGAGCTGCACACAACCAACCCTTCCTCTGCACGGCCCAGCGGCAACACCTCGGATAGCCATGGAATTCACCCTGTCGAGATCCGAAGGGGCTATTCCAGGGTCCCAATGGTTCACGTCCCACATCTCCAAAACCCCTACCCAGTGATAACCTGGAGCATCTGGAACCACTCACAGCAGACAAGGTCTTGCTTCCCTGCTTCGTGAAACAAACCTGCGCTGAGACTCTCTAGGAAAGTTCTCCTCAAAGGGCAGGTTTGCCATCCAAAGATAAATCTTCTTTTTCTTTTGCATCCCGAGTTCATTCACGTTGATAGTAAAAACTCCCACAGGCTTTGGAGACCTCTTATAACACATTACACACGTGGAGAGGCTCTAAAGAACAATTTGAGCTACACCTGAATGAGACAGCTCAATTTGGCTCTAAATAGCTCCTTATTATCCAAGGCATGGAATTGCAGATTTCTGTTCAATTGCACGTTTTACCACACACTCCCCAGAAGTTAGGGAGTTGCTCTACAGCTTTCTGCTGGAGAGAAAAATGGTTTTATTTATTTTGATTAATAAAGACTTGCTCAGATAATGGCATTTCTAGCATTTGCAAATTTGAAA
The DNA here is from genome assembly GCF_000737465.1 of Haliaeetus leucocephalus. NCBI lineage: Eukaryota > Metazoa > Chordata > Aves > Accipitriformes > Accipitridae > Haliaeetus > Haliaeetus leucocephalus. The sequence goes on along the minus strand of NW_010973450.1, from coordinate 3,315,281 downwards.
ACACTGTAAATCCCCAAAGCTTCCCTGCTTTAAGTCTTTTAAATCTCGGGCAGATTTGAAGTCACTTTAAATCTCATGGAAAGCGATTCGCCATAAATCCCAGCACAGCCAGGGTGCATGGAACACATTTTGGCTGATAAGAATACCTTGTGAACACACAGCTATTGTAATGGGTCCAGCACAATAATTCTGCTCACGTCTGCTATAGACTTCATAGGATGGGCTGGTTCCAGCAAAACAGTGAGGTGCTCCTAAAGCATTATAGAAAGAAAAAACATTATTTTCTGAAAGATTTTTTTTTTCTTCCCCACTAAACTTTTTTAATGTTTTCAGCAGTGCTGATTTATTAGGATTGCTTGGGGAGACAGCACTCAGAAGCATCTTTTGCTGTAAAATCCCAATGACAGAGAATAACTCTTACATCTTTCAAACTGTCCACTGTGAAAGATTTTTTTCATTAGGATGAAAGTGGTTAGGGATTTTCAGTGTAATATGGAATGATAACCCCCCCCGAGAGCACACCTGGGCTTGGCTAGGAGCTCACAAACACCAAGATGCTCCTAGATGGACAAGTTACTCTTTCAGTAGCAGATATTTCTGTTTAAATTAAATAAGGACTACTGAAAAAATCCTGCCACCAGCAACTCGCTACATAAAAGCTCACTAGGATTTTTCTTCCTTGAACTGGAATCTGAAAGATCCAGCAAGGAAGCAATAAAGGGACAGAAAACTAATTAGCAGATCTTGAATGCAAACAATATTTGCCATATCACACCTCAGACTTTTAAGGCAGAAGTGCTAACAGGTAGTAGCAACAGCTTCCACTGGAGCATAGAGACACAGGGACTGCACCACAATTCCCTATCCCTGTGCCCTGGCATGTGAAGGTAATTCTACAATTGCTTTCTTGGAAAGCCCAGATGAGCACGTGGCACTGGCAGAGAGAGCATCACCCTTCCCACTCTGTCCAACAGCCCCCTGGCCCAGCATAGCAGATTATTCTGTGTATTCAGTGATAAAGGAATAGCTATACTTTCTACACCAACTCGAAAAATTTTGCCCCATGCATATTCGGCTTTTTATATAAAGAGAAGCCAAAATCGCTGTTTTTCTATTAAAACTACACACAGAAAAAGCCAGGACTACTTCTTATCTAATACTGCTAAAAAGCATTTTTGTATCTGTTACACATTTTGTTAACACATAGACAGCAGAAAATATTTTCTATCTTCATCAAAGCCCTTCCAGTAGTATTAAGCAGCTCCTTTGACAAATAAAGGCTCCACCAGGAACCCATCCGTGGGGGAAGTGCACATCTGGAGCGCCACAGGTTTGCAGCTGGTACATACACCGCAGATTCGGCTTACCTGCATCAGGCTGCACACCTCTCACTTCAGAGCGCTCAAGAAACTCTAAAGTACCCAGGAAATTAATAAGCATGTTATTATCTGGGGAAGGAAGCATTGCCTCTTGAATGCCTTCATTTGTAAACAAAAGGGGGGATACATGGAGTTGAAACCTGAGTGCTGCTTTCTGCACTGAATTCCTATAATTTCAGATACTGGTGTCTGAGTTCACTTTAGATTCTGGGATTGTTGAGATTCCTGTAATTTCAATTATAACTTGTTTACTCAGAATAAAGCAGAAATGCAGATATAACTCTAACTTGATACCAGGTTTGACCAAGCTGACAGTTTGTTAGTAAAAAAATATTTTTATTCTAAGTTACTTTTTTGGTCAAGTGCTTCATTTTAGTTTTAAAATAACTTTCCAGTGCCCAAGATCTTTTTAGTTTTACTTCTTGATTACTCTTTTTGGCTGCCAAGAGATGCTATAACTCTAACCATGTTGCAGATGAATTTAGTCTCTGTTGGGAACAGCAGCTCATACATGGGATTTATTTTTTTAGTTTTAGGGAAGGTTTTATGAACCTCTGAAAGACTATATTTAGAGGCATTTTTTTAAGTTATTTTCTTTAAAGTCACTGAGTCAATTACAACCAACTGAGTGGAAACATTTATATTAAACACAGACAACAGTGAATAAGAAATGGGAAGATATATTTGGAAATAGCCAGAGAGACTGTGGCATGGCTGTTTATAACTGTGATTACTGCTTTAATAGCTTGGGGTTCTTTTCCACTATTGTTATTCAAGTGAAAGTTAAGTTGTGCTCAGTTTCAAGCTATAAAGTCTCATTCAGGAATAAGAGTCACAATTCGGCACAGCCGAGCCCAAGTCTGGGGGCATCACGGAGGCGTCCTCCTGCCTGCAGCCACCAAGCTGGACCTTGCAGGGCTGGATCCAGAGCAAAAATTTCAGCTCCTTTTAAAGGACATTGGAGCAAATCTCAAGGGAGAGGTCTGAAAGTCAACAGCACCTGGCAGCCCTCCCTGTATGGAATTAAGAGAGGAGTTAAGGCAGAGTACAAAAGCTACGTTCAAAAGCCACACGTAGAAGCTAATGGCATCAAGAGCAGAGTGCCTGCTAGCTGGGAGTCTCCTTTTTGTGTGAAGATTGAACAAAAATCAATCCATTTCAATTATTCTTCACACTGCCTCGAGTGCAGGAAGGTAAGGCTAAGCTTCTCATTTTGGCTCTGGGGTCACACATTCAATAGGACTGTAAAGCACTGCTACATGGGAAGTAACTGGTCCCAATTATCTTTGATCATTAATATTCCGGATTAACAGTGAAAACATGAGCTAGGACATGCTTGCCAAGAGGTAAGTACAGGAATTGGGCTGACCCCCCACCCCCCCAATCAGGCATTAATATAGCCATTCCACTTCCAGCTTGCGAGTAGCTGGGTGGCAGCCAGCATTGGTGTCCCCAAGTTGCATTTCACACAATATCTGTGGGTGTGCCTTGAGCCTGCAAAAATAAGTGTTCAAGCCAGGGAAGGACGCTCTGGAGTCAGTGAGGTAAAGCCCATGAGTACCAGAGCAGAAGCTACACGTATGCAGAAGCAAACACAGGATCAGCATCTAATATCAATACCTTCATCTTTAGTCAAACCCACAAATCAAACAGCCGGCTCCCTTCCAAAAAGCTCTATAGTCTTCCCACCAAGGAGCAGTTACCCTTAATCTCAATATCAAAAATAGCATTAAGACCACCTGGGCAGAAAACAGCATTCATACAGAAAGATCAGCATGTCATATTATCAAGATGCACAGCAGTTCTCCCAAAGGAAAGCATGTCACACTTCACCATTCATCGCAAGCCTGTTTGTCCAGTTTTCCAGAGCTTTATCAATGCATTTTGGAAGCATAAATTCAAGTCTGATATTTATCACCAGCTTAGAGGACAAGTCAAGGCAGGGGGGAGGAATTGCTAGTTAATACACTCCTCAGTGAACTCCTACCAGTGCACAAGAGAAATTTTTTTTTTCAAGTTTAAGATACCCAAATATTGTGTCATTCTGCACAGCTGTCATACCACAGAACATGCACCACTCACAGGTCACAGCTGGACCTGAAGTGTCCAACCCATTCATAAATACCATAGCTATAATATTAGGTCCAAAGGTCTACTGCAATAGTTGTAAACAGCAAGGTGATCCTGCAAATACATTTATTCCAATTCACCTCACACAGGTAAATAGCATTTCCAAGCTATAGCCACTGGAGGAGTGTATTTAAATAAATTATTCATAAAACCAAAGTTGCAAAGTCTACCAAGCAAGACTTTATCCGCAGCACTTTCATCCAGATTCTTCTCTTCTGGAGTCACCAGTAGGGAAACCTTACGGAAAAGCCTTCAACACTGAACGTACAATGCACTAAAGATCGCAAATAACATTTTAGCTTCATGAAACTCTGGTATTCCAGAGCTCTGAGCTTTCAAACACCATTTGTTGCACCTTGGTATCTTTATACAATAGCAGTGCAAGTAAAGCTACAGCCAATAGAGCCTGCGACTACTTCTCACATGCTAAATCCACATGAATAAATCTTATTAAACTTAAAGGCAAGCAGTTACCGCACCCGTTTGACAGATTTATTATCCCCAAAACCTAGTGCACTGATGTGAAATGCAGGTATGAATTGAATAGTTACACTGTACAAACAGTCAGCTATTAGTTGTGTTATGGAAACAAGAACATTGCTAAGGTGCTCCATTGGAATATTTAACAAGTGTCAAAGCCTAGATTGAAAGAGATATTTCTCTATGAGAGTCAATGAAGATATACATCCTCATACCACAGCTAAATTTCACTCATATAGCATACAGGAAAGCAAAGGCGAAAAAAAAAGCCCCCTCCCATTATGTTAATCAACTCTCTGTAGATGACACCACAGGACCCTGATGAAGCTACTACAGCTTTGAATTTGACCCTGCCTTGGCTGTGTGGTGGACCAGAGTCATCCAGAGGTGTCTTCCAGCCAAAATTATTCAACACTTAAAAGCAGATTGAATTTTCTAGGAATACTAGAGAGCAGCATTATAGCTTACCATAAAGTTTCAGTTTTCAAGAATTTAAGAGACACATACTACCTCTCCCTCCCCTAAAATTGTCTGACATTTGAGCATCAGTAATTAAATACTGTAAAACAACCACCTCAGGGATGAAGAAAACTCAGCTATCTTGTAGAGGTGGTCTCTCACTAAAAGTCATGCTGTGTTACGCTACACATACTTTAAAGCCTTGCTCAATGAAAGCAATCCTTAAAACTGGCTTCAATCTATTCTACATGACGTAATTTCTTCCCTCAGTGATGTTAATACCACTTTTGTCTTCTCTTTATGCCCACACTATTTATGTTCTGTCTCATAACAAGGCATTTTGCTGGTGTCAGGACACCCAGATGAGTAACAAGACAGGATTTGTTCTTTCATACATATAAACTGTGTAAAAATCAGCTTTAAACCATTTGACTGTAAAGGCTACTTCCATTAAGTTACACTGAATCAAAAACAAGATGTTCATCCCCTCTTACTCCCATCTGCTTCCATACATTTCAGAGAACATTACCATACTAAAAATTTCTAGTGAAAAAAATAATTATTGCTATTCTAAAATGGCTTAGACTGGTATGAGTATTACTGACAGTGTTTAAGAAGCCATTGCATTATGAGAAGTCTGTAATATAGGAGGTACCTTAGAAAGAAATATCATTTTACACTTGTGTGAAGCTTGGCACTGTAGTAGGAATTAAAACCCCAGTATAGAGCTCTTCAGGGGCCATAGTCCAGCCCAGATCCAAATTCTCCATTTCTACAGTGTTTGTAATGGGCTGGTATTCCTGCAGTCAGCACACACTTGCCAGTTGTGAAACCATACAAGATATGGAAAGAAGAGATCTAGAACATGTGGTAAATTTGTATACTAATAATCATTTTGTCCAAGAGAATTTCCAAAGTCCAGCTTACAGCTGAAAAGAGAAAATAATGTGGATGCCTAATTTTGATCCTCTTTTGCTATGACTTTTTTTTAAAAAAAAGGGGTGCACAATTATTTGAGTGTCCACAACATACGAGCAGGAGGGAACGTAGGCAGTCACAGCACAGGCAGGGCTGGCACCCAGCTCTGGGGTTTGGGAAGCACCCACCAGTGCTGGGTGTCAGACTATCACTGGGGGTTGGTGTCTTCAAATATAAGGTATGCTCAGGAGCAGATGCTGCATGAGCTACAAGCAGACAGAAAATCCCCCCCCCCCAAAAAAAAAGCATTTTCCAAGCATACATAGGGGTTGGTGCAAGGAGGGCAGAAACAAGTGCTGTTCTCTCCCCTGCCCCAGAGATTCACAGCATAAAAACAACTTATTGATTAGCCTCACACCATCCAAAATCTGTCTGCCTTTGCCCAGCTACACCAGGGGAAATACCTTGTGAAAATGAGATTTTTTAAATTTTTTTTAGTAAATGGAAAAGCTCTAAGGCAGAGCTTTTAAGGGAGGCTTATGTCATCCTTCACAGTGGAGGCAATAGTTAAGGACACAAGACTAGAGCAGATTCAAATCCTAGCTTATTCAAAAATTAGAACAGATCTTCCAAAATAAGATAAAAGCATGAAATTATAGAGAGCTAATGTATCCATCAAGTTAATCGCTTACAGTGCTTGCAAGCTCTTCCTGAAGAATGGAAAGCACGATTATTTTATACCGCATCTTCCTGAAAAGCCTTCACACTGTTGCAAACAAGATCTTTACTGGTTTACCCATATTTTCTCAGCTGTCAGTCACCAGATCAGTTGTGACTGCCATTCAGTTATTGGTTTCCACTCTTCATTCAACAGCTTCTGCCAATACCTCTGGGCCCAGGCAGGTTGCTCAGAGAGGACCCATTTCCAGTCCAAGTGCTTGGCTGCTGTATCTATAGAATCATACAGTGGTTTGGGTTGGAAGGGACCTTAAAGATCACCTAGTCCCAACCCCCCTGCCATGGGCAGCGACACCTTCCACTAGACCAGGTTGCTCAAAGCCCCGTCCAACCTGGCCTGGAACACTGCCAGGGATGGGGCAGCCACAACCTCTCTGGACAACCTGTCCTAGTGCCTCACTGCCCTCACAGTGAAGAACTTCCTTTCACCTAATCTAAATCTACCCTCTTTCAGTTTAAAGCCATTACCCCT